>NW_027437688.1:0-184206 GCF_965140245.1 Athene noctua
TTTCGGCCGAAAACGTGTACGTTTGCACTTCCCCGCCACAGGGAAGCTGCTAGCCGGGAATTCTCTGCCTGGTTCTACCCGCTGCCCGGAACGCTACGCAGGGCAAAAGCGGTTCTCGTCCTCCGTGCTTGCTTTTTCTCAGAAAGAGCCGTGGTGTGCGTTTTCGCCGGAAAACGCGTTTTCGGCCGAAAACGTGTACGTTTGCACTTCCCCGCCACAGGGAAGCTGCTAGCCGGGAATTCTCTGCCTGGTTCTACCCGCTGCCCGGAACGCTACGCAGGGCAAAAGCGGTTCTCGTCCTCCGTGCTTGCTTTTTCGCAGAAAGAGCCGTGGTGTGCGTTTTCGCCGGAAAACGCGTTTTCGGCCGAAAACGTGTACGTTTGCACTTCCCCGCCACAGGGAAGCTGCTAGCCGGGAATTCTCTGCCTGGTTCTACCCGCTGCCCGGAACGCTACGCAGGGCAAAAGCGGTTCTCGTCCTCCGTGCTTGCTTTTTCTCAGAAACAGCCGTGGTGTGCGTTTTCGCCGGAAAACGCGTTTTCGGCCGAAAACGTGTACGTTTGCACTTCCCCGCCACAGGGAAGCTGCTAGCCGGGAATTCTCTGCCTGGTTCTACCCGCTGCCCGGAACGCTACGCAGGGCAAAAGCGGTTCTCGTCCTCCGTGCTTGCTTTTTCTCAGAAAGAGCCGTGGTGTGCGTTTTCGCCGGAAAACGCGTTTTCGGCCGAAAACGTGTACGTTTGCACTTCCCCGCCACAGGGAAGCTGCTAGCCGGGAATTCTCTGCCTGGTTCTACCCGCTGCCCGGAACGCTACGCAGGGCAAAAGCGGTTCTCGTCCTCCGTGCTTGCTTTTTCTCAGAAAGAGCCGTGGTGTGCGTTTTCGCCGGAAAACGCGTTTTCGGCCGAAAACGTGTACGTTTGCACTTCCCCGCCACAGGGAAGCTGCTAGCCGGGAATTCTCTGCCTGGTTCTACCCGCTGCCCGGAACGCTACGCAGGGCAAAAGCGGTTCTCGTCCTCTGTGCTTGCTTTTTCTCAGAAACAGCCGTGGTGTGCGATTTCGCCGGAAAACGCGTTTTCGGCCGAAAACGTGTACGTTTGCACTTCCCTGCCACAGGGAAGCTGCTAGCCGGGAATTCTCTGCCTGGTTCTACCCGCTGCCCGGAACGCTACGCAGGGCAAAAGCGGTTCTCGTCCTCCGTGCTTGCTTTTTCTCAGAAAGAGCCGTGGTGTGCGTTTTCGCCGGAAAACGCGTTTTCGGCCGAAAACGTGTACGTTTGCACTTCCCCGCCACAGGGAAGCTGCTAGCCGGGAATTCTCTGCCTGGTTCTACCCGCTGCCCGGAACGCTACGCAGGGCAAAAGCGGTTCTCGTCCTCCGTGCTTGCTTTTTCGCAGAAAGAGCCGTGGTGTGCGTTTTCGCCGGAAAACGCGTTTTCGGCCGAAAACGTGTACGTTTGCACTTCCCCGCCACAGGGAAGCTGCTAGCCGGGAATTCTCTGCCTGGTTCTACCCGCTGCCCGGAACGCTACGCAGGGCAAAAGCGGTTCTCGTCCTCCGTGCTTGCTTTTTCGCAGAAAGAGCCGTGGTGTGCGTTTTCGCCGGAAAACGCGTTTTCGGCCGAAAACGTGTACGTTTGCACTTCCCCGCCACAGGGAAGCTGCTAGCCGGGAATTCTCTGCCTGGTTCTACCCGCTGCCCGGAACGCTACGCAGGGCAAAAGCGGTTCTCGTCCTCCGTGCTTGCTTTTTCTCAGAAAGAGCCGTGGTGTGCGTTTTCGCCGGAAAACGCGTTTTCGGCCGAAAACGTGTACGTTTGCACTTCCCCGCCACAGGGAAGCTGCTAGCCGGGAATTCTCTGCCTGGTTCTACCCGCTGCCCGGAACGCTACGCAGGGCAAAAGCGGTTCTCGTCCCCCGTGCTTGCTTTTTCTCAGAAAGAGCCGTGGTGTGCGTTTTCGCCGGAAAACGCGTTTTCGGCCGAAAACGTGTACGTTTGCACTTCCCCGCCACAGGGAAGCTGCTAGCCGGGAATTCTCTGCCTGGTTCTACCCGCTGCCCGGAACGCTACGCAGGGCAAAAGCGGTTCTCGTCCTCCGTGCTTGCTTTTTCTCAGAAAGAGCCGTGGTGTGCGATTTCGCCGGAAAACGCGTTTTCGGCCGAAAACGTGTACGTTTGCACTTCCCCGCCACACGGAAGCTGCTAGCCGGGAATTCTCTGCCTGGTTCTACCCGCTGCCCGGAACGCTACGCAGGGCAAAAGCGGTTCTCGTCCTCCGTGCTTGCTTTTTCTCAGAAAGAGCCGTGGTGTGCGTTTTCGCCGGAAAACGCGTTTTCGGCCGAAAACGTGTACGTTTGCACTTCCCCGCCACAGGGAAGCTGCTAGCCGGGAATTCTCTGCCTGGTTCTACCCGCTGCCCGGAACGCTACGCAGGGCAAAAGCGGTTCTCGTCCTCCGTGCTTGCTTTTTCTCAGAAACAGCCGTGGTGTGCGTTTTCGCCGGAAAACGCGTTTTCGGCCGAAAACGTGTACGTTTGCACTTCCCCGCCACAGGGAAGCTGCTAGCCGGGAATTCTCTGCCTGGTTCTACCCGCTGCCCGGAACGCTACGCAGGGCAAAAGCGGTTCTCATCCTCCGTGCTTGCTTTTTCTCAGAAAGAGCCGTGGTGTGCGTTTTCGCCGGAAAACGCGTTTTCGGCCGAAAACGTGTACGTTTGCACTTCCCCGCCACAGGGAAGCTGCTAGCCGGGAATTCTCTGCCTGGTTCTACCCGCTGCCCGGAACGCTACGCAGGGCAAAAGCGGTTCTCGTCCTCCGTGCTTGCTTTTTCTCAGAAAGAGCCGTGGTGTGCGTTTTCGCCGGAAAACGCGTTTTCGGCCGAAAACGTGTACGTTTGCAGTTCCCCGCCACAGGGAAGCTGCTAGCCGGGAATTCTCTGCCTGGTTCTACCCGCTGCCCGGAACGCTACGCAGGGCAAAAGCGGTTCTCGTCCTCCGTGCTTGCTTTTTCTCAGAAAGAGCCGTGGTGTGCGTTTTCGCCGGAAAACGCGTTTTCGGCCGAAAACGTGTACGTTTGCACTTCCCCGCCACAGGGAAGCTGCTAGCCGGGAATTCTCTGCCTGGTTCTACCCGCTGCCCGGAACGCTACGCAGGGCAAAAGCGGTTCTCGTCCTCCGTGCTTGCTTTTTCTCAGAAAGAGCCGTGGTGTGCGTTTTCGCTAGAAAACGCGTTTTCGGCCGAAAACGAGTACGTTTGCACTTCCCCGCCACAGGGAAGCTGCTAGCCGGGAATTCTCTGCCTGGTTCTACCCGCTGCCCGGAACGCTACGCAGGGCAAAAGCGGTTCTCGTCCTCCGTGCTTGCTTTTTCTCAGAAACAGCCGTGGTGTGCGATTTCGCCGGAAAACGCGTTTTCGGCCGAAAACGTGTACGTTTGCACTTCCCCGCCACAGGGAAGCTGCTAGCCGGGAATTCTCTGCCTGGTTCTACCCGCTGCCCGGAACGCTACGCAGGGCAAAAGCGGTTCTCGTCCTCCGTGCTTGCTTTTTCTCAGAAAGAGCCGTGGTGTGCGTTTTCGCCGGAAAACGCGTTTTCGGCCGAAAACGTGTACGTTTGCACTTCCCCGCCACAGGGAAGCTGCTAGCCGGGAATTCTCTGCCTGGTTCTACCCGCTGCCCGGAACGCTACGCAGGGCAAAAGCGGTTCTCGTCCTCCGTGCTTGCTTTTTCTCAGAAAGAGCCGTGGTGTGCGTTTTCGCCGGAAAACGCGTTTTCGGCCGAAAACGTGTACGTTTGCACTTCCCCGCCACAGGGAAGCTGCTAGCCGGGAATTCTCTGCCTGGTTCTACCCGCTGCCCGGAACGCTACGCAGGGCAAAAGCGGTTCTCGTCCTCCGTGCTTGCTTTTTCGCAGAAAGAGCCGTGGTGTGCGTTTTCGCCGGAAAACGCGTTTTCGGCCGAAAACGTGTACGTTTGCACTTCCCCGCCACAGGGAAGCTGCTAGCCGGGAATTCTCTGCCTGGTTCTACCCGCTGCCCGGAACGCTACGCAGGGCAAAAGCGGTTCTCGTCCTCCGTGCTTGCTTTTTCTCAGAAAGAGCCGTGGTGTGCGATTTCGCCGGAAAACGCGTTTTCGGCCGAAAACGTGTACGTTTGCACTTCCCCGCCACAGGGAAGCTGCTAGCCGGGAATTCTCTGCCTGGTTCTACCCGCTGCCCGGAACGCTACGCAGGGCAAAAGCGGTTCTCGTCCTCCGTGCTTGCTTTTTCTCAGAAAGAGCCGTGGTGTGCGTTTTCGCTAGAAAACGCGTTTTCGGCCGAAAACGTGTACGTTTGCACTTCCCCGCCACAGGGAAGCTGCTAGCCGTGAATTCTCTGCCTGGTTCTACCCGCTGCCCGGAACGCTACGCAGGGCAAAAGCGGTTCTCGTCCTCCGTGCTTGCTTTTTCTCAGAAAGAGCCGTGGTGTGCGTTTTCGCCGGAAAACGCGTTTTCGGCCGAAAACGTGTACGTTTGCACTTCCCCGCCACAGGGAAGGTGCTAGCCGGGAATTCTCTGCCTGGTTCTACCCGCTGCCCGGAACGCTACGCAGGGCAAAAGCGGTTCTCGTCCTCCGTGCTTGCTTTTTCTCAGAAAGAGCCGTGGTGTGCGATTTCGCCGGAAAACGCGTTTTCGGCCGAAAACGTGTACGTTTGCACTTCCCCGCCACAGGGAAGCTGCTAGCCGGGAATTCTCTGCCTGGTTCTACCCGCTGCCCGGAACGCTACGCAGGGCAAAAGCGGTTCTCGTCCTCCGTGCTTGCTTTTTCTCAGAAAGAGCCGTGGTGTGCGTTTTCGCTGGAAAACGCGTTTTCGGCCGAAAACGTGTACGTTTGCACTTCCCCGCCACAGGGAAGCTGCTAGCCGGGAATTCTCTGCCTGGTTCTACCCGCTGCCCGGAACGCTACGCAGGGCAAAAGCGGTTCTCGTCCTCCGTGCTTGCTTTTTCTCAGAAAGAGCCGTGGTGTGCGTTTTCGCCGGAAAACGCGTTTTCGGCCGAAAACGTGTACGTTTGCACTTCCCCGCCACAGGGAAGCTGCTAGCCGGGAATTCTCTGCCTGGTTCTACCCGCTGCCCGGAACGCTACGCAGGGCAAAAGCGGTTCTCGTCCTCCGTGCTTGCTTTTTCGCAGAAAGAGCCGTGGTGTGCGATTTCGCCGGAAAACGCGTTTTCGGCCGAAAACGTGTACGTTTGCACTTCCCCGCCACAGGGAAGCTGCTAGCCGGGAATTCTCTGCCTGGTTCTACCCGCTGCCCGGAACGCTACGCAGGGCAAAAGCGGTTCTCGTCCTCCGTGCTTGCTTTTTCTCAGAAAGAGCCGTGGTGTGCGTTTTCGCCGGAAAACGCGTTTTCGGCCGAAAACGTGTACGTTTGCACTTCCCCGCCACAGGGAAGCTGCTAGCCGGGAATTCTCTGCCTGGTTCTACCCGCTGCCCGGAACGCTACGCAGGGCAAAAGCGGTTCTCGTCCTCCGTGCTTGCTTTTTCTCAGAAAGAGCCGTGGTGTGCGTTTTCGCCGGAAAACGCGTTTTCGGCCGAAAACGTGTACGTTTGCACTTCCCCGCCACAGGGAAGCTGCTAGCCGGGAATTCTCTGCCTGGTTCTACCCGCTGCCCGGAACGCTACGCAGGGCAAAAGCGGTTCTCGTCCTCCGTGCTTGCTTTTTCTCAGAAAGAGCCGTGGTGTGCGTTTTCGCCGGAAAACGCGTTTTCGGCCGAAAACGTGTACGTTTGCACTTCCCCGCCACAGGGAAGCTGCTAGCCGGGAATTCTCTGCCTGGTTCTACCCGCTGCCCGGAACGCTACGCAGGGCAAAAGCGGTTCTCGTCCTCCGTGCTTGCTTTTTCTCAGAAAGAGCCGTGGTGTGCGTTTTCGCCGGAAAACGCGTTTTCGGCCGAAAACGTGTACGTTTGCACTTCCCCGCCACAGGGAAGCTGCTAGCCGGGAATTCTCTGCCTGGTTCTACCCGCTGCCCGGAACGCTACGCAGGGCAAAAGCGGTTCTCGTCCTCCGTGCTTGCTTTTTCTCAGAAAGAGCCGTGGTGTGCGTTTTCGCCGGAAAACGCGTTTTCGGCCGAAAACGTGTACGTTTGCACTTCCCCGCCACAGGGAAGCTGCTAGCCGGGAATTCTCTGCCTGGTTCTACCCGCTGCCCGGAACGCTACGCAGGGCAAAAGCGGTTCTCGTCCTCCGTGCTTGCTTTTTCTCAGAAAGAGCCGTGGTGTGCGTTTTCGCCGGAAAACGCGTTTTCGGCCGAAAACGTGTACGTTTGCACTTCCCCGCCACAGGGAAGCTGCTAGCCGGGAATTCTCTGCCTGGTTCTACCCGCTGCCCGGAACGCTACGCAGGGCAAAAGCGGTTCTCGTCCTCCGTGCTTGCTTTTTCTCAGAAAGAGCCGTGGTGTGCGTTTTCGCCGGAAAACGCGTTTTCGGCCGAAAACGTGTACGTTTGCACTTCCCCGCCACAGGGAAGCTGCTAGCCGGGAATTCTCTGCCTGGTTCTACCCGCTGCCCGGAACGCTACGCAGGGCAAAAGCGGTTCTCGTCCTCCGTGCTTGCTTTTTCTCAGAAAGAGCCGTGGTGTGCGTTTTCGCCGGAAAACGCGTTTTCGGCCGAAAACGTGTACGTTTGCACTTCCCCGCCACAGGGAAGCTGCTAGCCGGGAATTCTCTGCCTGGTTCTACCCGCTGCCCGGAACGCTACGCAGGGCAAAAGCGGTTCTCGTCCTCCGTGCTTGCTTTTTCTCAGAAAGAGCCGTGGTGTGCGTTTTCGCCGGAAAACGCGTTTTCGGCCGAAAACGTGTACGTTTGCACTTCCCCGCCACAGGGAAGCTGCTAGCCGGGAATTCTCTGCCTGGTTCTACCCGCTGCCCGGAACGCTACGCAGGGCAAAAGCGGTTCTCGTCCTCCGTGCTTGCTTTTTCTCAGAAAGAGCCGTGGTGTGCGTTTTCGCCGGAAAACGCGTTTTCGGCCGAAAACGTGTACGTTTGCACTTCCCCGCCACAGGGAAGCTGCTAGCCGGGAATTCTCTGCCTGGTTCTACCCGCTGCCCGGAACGCTACGCAGGGCAAAAGCGGTTCTCGTCCTCCGTGCTTGCTTTTTCTCAGAAAGAGCCGTGGTGTGCGTTTTCGCCGGAAAACGCGTTTTCGGCCGAAAACGTGTACGTTTGCACTTCCCCGCCACAGGGAAGCTGCTAGCCGGGAATTCTCTGCCTGGTTCTACCCGCTGCCCGGAACGCTACGCAGGGCAAAAGCGGTTCTCGTCCTCCGTGCTTGCTTTTTCTCAGAAAGAGCCGTGGTGTGCGTTTTCGCCGGAAAACGCGTTTTCGGCCGAAAACGTGTACGTTTGCACTTCCCCGCCACAGGGAAGCTGCTAGCCGGGAATTCTCTGCCTGGTTCTACCCGCTGCCCGGAACGCTACGCAGGGCAAAAGCGGTTCTCGTCCTCCGTGCTTGCTTTTTCTCAGAAAGAGCCGTGGTGTGCGTTTTCGCCGGAAAACGCGTTTTCGGCCGAAAACGTGTACGTTTGCACTTCCCCGCCACAGGGAAGCTGCTAGCCGGGAATTCTCTGCCTGGTTCTACCCGCTGCCCGGAACGCTACGCAGGGCAAAAGCGGTTCTCGTCCTCCGTGCTTGCTTTTTCTCAGAAAGAGCCGTGGTGTGCGTTTTCGCCGGAAAACGCGTTTTCGGCCGAAAACGTGTACGTTTGCACTTCCCCGCCACAGGGAAGCTGCTAGCCGGGAATTCTCTGCCTGGTTCTACCCGCTGCCCGGAACGCTACGCAGGGCAAAAGCGGTTCTCGTCCTCCGTGCTTGCTTTTTCTCAGAAAGAGCCGTGGTGTGCGTTTTCGCCGGAAAACGCGTTTTCGGCCGAAAACGTGTACGTTTGCACTTCCCCGCCACAGGGAAGCTGCTAGCCGGGAATTCTCTGCCTGGTTCTACCCGCTGCCCGGAACGCTACGCAGGGCAAAAGCGGTTCTCGTCCTCCGTGCTTGCTTTTTCTCAGAAAGAGCCGTGGTGTGCGTTTTCGCCGGAAAACGCGTTTTCGGCCGAAAACGTGTACGTTTGCACTTCCCCGCCACAGGGAAGCTGCTAGCCGGGAATTCTCTGCCTGGTTCTACCCGCTGCCCGGAACGCTACGCAGGGCAAAAGCGGTTCTCGTCCTCCGTGCTTGCTTTTTCTCAGAAAGAGCCGTGGTGTGCGTTTTCGCCGGAAAACGCGTTTTCGGCCGAAAACGTGTACGTTTGCACTTCCCCGCCACAGGGAAGCTGCTAGCCGGGAATTCTCTGCCTGGTTCTACCCGCTGCCCGGAACGCTACGCAGGGCAAAAGCGGTTCTCGTCCTCCGTGCTTGCTTTTTCTCAGAAAGAGCCGTGGTGTGCGTTTTCGCCGGAAAACGCGTTTTCGGCCGAAAACGTGTACGTTTGCACTTCCCCGCCACAGGGAAGCTGCTAGCCGGGAATTCTCTGCCTGGTTCTACCCGCTGCCCGGAACGCTACGCAGGGCAAAAGCGGTTCTCGTCCTCCGTGCTTGCTTTTTCTCAGAAAGAGCCGTGGTGTGCGTTTTCGCCGGAAAACGCGTTTTCGGCCGAAAACGTGTACGTTTGCACTTCCCCGCCACAGGGAAGCTGCTAGCCGGGAATTCTCTGCCTGGTTCTACCCGCTGCCCGGAACGCTACGCAGGGCAAAAGCGGTTCTCGTCCTCCGTGCTTGCTTTTTCTCAGAAAGAGCCGTGGTGTGCGTTTTCGCCGGAAAACGCGTTTTCGGCCGAAAACGTGTACGTTTGCACTTCCCCGCCACAGGGAAGCTGCTAGCCGGGAATTCTCTGCCTGGTTCTACCCGCTGCCCGGAACGCTACGCAGGGCAAAAGCGGTTCTCGTCCTCCGTGCTTGCTTTTTCTCAGAAAGAGCCGTGGTGTGCGTTTTCGCCGGAAAACGCGTTTTCGGCCGAAAACGTGTACGTTTGCACTTCCCCGCCACAGGGAAGCTGCTAGCCGGGAATTCTCTGCCTGGTTCTACCCGCTGCCCGGAACGCTACGCAGGGCAAAAGCGGTTCTCGTCCTCCGTGCTTGCTTTTTCTCAGAAAGAGCCGTGGTGTGCGTTTTCGCCGGAAAACGCGTTTTCGGCCGAAAACGTGTACGTTTGCACTTCCCCGCCACAGGGAAGCTGCTAGCCGGGAATTCTCTGCCTGGTTCTACCCGCTGCCCGGAACGCTACGCAGGGCAAAAGCGGTTCTCGTCCTCCGTGCTTGCTTTTTCTCAGAAAGAGCCGTGGTGTGCGTTTTCGCCGGAAAACGCGTTTTCGGCCGAAAACGTGTACGTTTGCACTTCCCCGCCACAGGGAAGCTGCTAGCCGGGAATTCTCTGCCTGGTTCTACCCGCTGCCCGGAACGCTACGCAGGGCAAAAGCGGTTCTCGTCCTCCGTGCTTGCTTTTTCTCAGAAAGAGCCGTGGTGTGCGTTTTCGCCGGAAAACGCGTTTTCGGCCGAAAACGTGTACGTTTGCACTTCCCCGCCACAGGGAAGCTGCTAGCCGGGAATTCTCTGCCTGGTTCTACCCGCTGCCCGGAACGCTACGCAGGGCAAAAGCGGTTCTCGTCCTCCGTGCTTGCTTTTTCTCAGAAAGAGCCGTGGTGTGCGTTTTCGCCGGAAAACGCGTTTTCGGCCGAAAACGTGTACGTTTGCACTTCCCCGCCACAGGGAAGCTGCTAGCCGGGAATTCTCTGCCTGGTTCTACCCGCTGCCCGGAACGCTACGCAGGGCAAAAGCGGTTCTCGTCCTCCGTGCTTGCTTTTTCTCAGAAAGAGCCGTGGTGTGCGTTTTCGCCGGAAAACGCGTTTTCGGCCGAAAACGTGTACGTTTGCACTTCCCCGCCACAGGGAAGCTGCTAGCCGGGAATTCTCTGCCTGGTTCTACCCGCTGCCCGGAACGCTACGCAGGGCAAAAGCGGTTCTCGTCCTCCGTGCTTGCTTTTTCTCAGAAAGAGCCGTGGTGTGCGTTTTCGCCGGAAAACGCGTTTTCGGCCGAAAACGTGTACGTTTGCACTTCCCCGCCACAGGGAAGCTGCTAGCCGGGAATTCTCTGCCTGGTTCTACCCGCTGCCCGGAACGCTACGCAGGGCAAAAGCGGTTCTCGTCCTCCGTGCTTGCTTTTTCTCAGAAAGAGCCGTGGTGTGCGTTTTCGCCGGAAAACGCGTTTTCGGCCGAAAACGTGTACGTTTGCACTTCCCCGCCACAGGGAAGCTGCTAGCCGGGAATTCTCTGCCTGGTTCTACCCGCTGCCCGGAACGCTACGCAGGGCAAAAGCGGTTCTCGTCCTCCGTGCTTGCTTTTTCTCAGAAAGAGCCGTGGTGTGCGTTTTCGCCGGAAAACGCGTTTTCGGCCGAAAACGTGTACGTTTGCACTTCCCCGCCACAGGGAAGCTGCTAGCCGGGAATTCTCTGCCTGGTTCTACCCGCTGCCCGGAACGCTACGCAGGGCAAAAGCGGTTCTCGTCCTCCGTGCTTGCTTTTTCTCAGAAAGAGCCGTGGTGTGCGTTTTCGCCGGAAAACGCGTTTTCGGCCGAAAACGTGTACGTTTGCACTTCCCCGCCACAGGGAAGCTGCTAGCCGGGAATTCTCTGCCTGGTTCTACCCGCTGCCCGGAACGCTACGCAGGGCAAAAGCGGTTCTCGTCCTCCGTGCTTGCTTTTTCTCAGAAAGAGCCGTGGTGTGCGTTTTCGCCGGAAAACGCGTTTTCGGCCGAAAACGTGTACGTTTGCACTTCCCCGCCACAGGGAAGCTGCTAGCCGGGAATTCTCTGCCTGGTTCTACCCGCTGCCCGGAACGCTACGCAGGGCAAAAGC
Source organism: Athene noctua (assembly GCF_965140245.1). Classification (NCBI taxonomy): domain Eukaryota; kingdom Metazoa; phylum Chordata; class Aves; order Strigiformes; family Strigidae; genus Athene; species Athene noctua. The sequence continues at coordinate 10,851 of NW_027437688.1, forward strand.
GGTTCTCGTCCTCCGTGCTTGCTTTTTCTCAGAAAGAGCCGTGGTGTGCGTTTTCGCCGGAAAACGCGTTTTCGGCCGAAAACGTGTACGTTTGCACTTCCCCGCCACAGGGAAGCTGCTAGCCGGGAATTCTCTGCCTGGTTCTACCCGCTGCCCGGAACGCTACGCAGGGCAAAAGCGGTTCTCGTCCTCCGTGCTTGCTTTTTCTCAGAAAGAGCCGTGGTGTGCGTTTTCGCCGGAAAACGCGTTTTCGGCCGAAAACGTGTACGTTTGCACTTCCCCGCCACAGGGAAGCTGCTAGCCGGGAATTCTCTGCCTGGTTCTACCCGCTGCCCGGAACGCTACGCAGGGCAAAAGAGGTTCTCGTCCTCCGTGCTTGCTTTTTCTCAGAAAGAGCCGTGGTGTGCGTTTTCGCCGGAAAACGCGTTTTCGGCCGAAAACGTGTACGTTTGCACTTCCCCGCCACAGGGAAGCTGCTAGCCGGGAATTCTCTGCCTGGTTCTACCCGCTGCCCGGAACGCTACGCAGGGCAAAAGCGGTTCTCGTCCTCCGTGCTTGCTTTTTCTCAGAAAGAGCCGTGGTGTGCGTTTTCGCCGGAAAACGCGTTTTCGGCCGAAAACGTGTACGTTTGCACTTCCCCGCCACAGGGAAGCTGCTAGCCGGGAATTCTCTGCCTGGTTCTACCCGCTGCCCGGAACGCTACGCAGGGCAAAAGCGGTTCTCGTCCTCCGTGCTTGCTTTTTCTCAGAAAGAGCCGTGGTGTGCGTTTTCGCCGGAAAACGCGTTTTCGGCCGAAAACGTGTACGTTTGCACTTCCCCGCCACAGGGAAGCTGCTAGCCGGGAATTCTCTGCCTGGTTCTACCCGCTGCCCGGAACGCTACGCAGGGCAAAAGCGGTTCTCGTCCTCCGTGCTTGCTTTTTCTCAGAAAGAGCCGTGGTGTGCGTTTTCGCCGGAAAACGCGTTTTCGGCCGAAAACGTGTACGTTTGCACTTCCCCGCCACAGGGAAGCTGCTAGCCGGGAATTCTCTGCCTGGTTCTACCCGCTGCCCGGAACGCTACGCAGGGCAAAAGCGGTTCTCGTCCTCCGTGCTTGCTTTTTCTCAGAAAGAGCCGTGGTGTGCGTTTTCGCCGGAAAACGCGTTTTCGGCCGAAAACGTGTACGTTTGCACTTCCCCGCCACAGGGAAGCTGCTAGCCGGGAATTCTCTGCCTGGTTCTACCCGCTGCCCGGAACGCTACGCAGGGCAAAAGCGGTTCTCGTCCTCCGTGCTTGCTTTTTCTCAGAAAGAGCCGTGGTGTGCGTTTTCGCCGGAAAACGCGTTTTCGGCCGAAAACGTGTACGTTTGCACTTCCCCGCCACAGGGAAGCTGCTAGCCGGGAATTCTCTGCCTGGTTCTACCCGCTGCCCGGAACGCTACGCAGGGCAAAAGCGGTTCTCGTCCTCCGTGCTTGCTTTTTCTCAGAAAGAGCCGTGGTGTGCGTTTTCGCCGGAAAACGCGTTTTCGGCCGAAAACGTGTACGTTTGCACTTCCCCGCCACAGGGAAGCTGCTAGCCGGGAATTCTCTGCCTGGTTCTACCCGCTGCCCGGAACGCTACGCAGGGCAAAAGCGGTTCTCGTCCTCCGTGCTTGCTTTTTCTCAGAAAGAGCCGTGGTGTGCGTTTTCGCCGGAAAACGCGTTTTCGGCCGAAAACGTGTACGTTTGCACTTCCCCGCCACAGGGAAGCTGCTAGCCGGGAATTCTCTGCCTGGTTCTACCCGCTGCCCGGAACGCTACGCAGGGCAAAAGCGGTTCTCGTCCTCCGTGCTTGCTTTTTCTCAGAAAGAGCCGTGGTGTGCGTTTTCGCCGGAAAACGCGTTTTCGGCCGAAAACGTGTACGTTTGCACTTCCCCGCCACAGGGAAGCTGCTAGCCGGGAATTCTCTGCCTGGTTCTACCCGCTGCCCGGAACGCTACGCAGGGCAAAAGCGGTTCTCGTCCTCCGTGCTTGCTTTTTCTCAGAAAGAGCCGTGGTGTGCGTTTTCGCCGGAAAACGCGTTTTCGGCCGAAAACGTGTACGTTTGCACTTCCCCGCCACAGGGAAGCTGCTAGCCGGGAATTCTCTGCCTGGTTCTACCCGCTGCCCGGAACGCTACGCAGGGCAAAAGCGGTTCTCGTCCTCCGTGCTTGCTTTTTCTCAGAAAGAGCCGTGGTGTGCGTTTTCGCCGGAAAACGCGTTTTCGGCCGAAAACGTGTACGTTTGCACTTCCCCGCCACAGGGAAGCTGCTAGCCGGGAATTCTCTGCCTGGTTCTACCCGCTGCCCGGAACGCTACGCAGGGCAAAAGCGGTTCTCGTCCTCCGTGCTTGCTTTTTCTCAGAAAGAGCCGTGGTGTGCGTTTTCGCCGGAAAACGCGTTTTCGGCCGAAAACGTGTACGTTTGCACTTCCCCGCCACAGGGAAGCTGCTAGCCGGGAATTCTCTGCCTGGTTCTACCCGCTGCCCGGAACGCTACGCAGGGCAAAAGCGGTTCTCGTCCTCCGTGCTTGCTTTTTCTCAGAAAGAGCCGTGGTGTGCGTTTTCGCCGGAAAACGCGTTTTCGGCCGAAAACGTGTACGTTTGCACTTCCCCGCCACAGGGAAGCTGCTAGCCGGGAATTCTCTGCCTGGTTCTACCCGCTGCCCGGAACGCTACGCAGGGCAAAAGCGGTTCTCGTCCTCCGTGCTTGCTTTTTCTCAGAAAGAGCCGTGGTGTGCGTTTTCGCCGGAAAACGCGTTTTCGGCCGAAAACGTGTACGTTTGCACTTCCCCGCCACAGGGAAGCTGCTAGCCGGGAATTCTCTGCCTGGTTCTACCCGCTGCCCGGAACGCTACGCAGGGCAAAAGCGGTTCTCGTCCTCCGTGCTTGCTTTTTCTCAGAAAGAGCCGTGGTGTGCGTTTTCGCCGGAAAACGCGTTTTCGGCCGAAAACGTGTACGTTTGCACTTCCCCGCCACAGGGAAGCTGCTAGCCGGGAATTCTCTGCCTGGTTCTACCCGCTGCCCGGAACGCTACGCAGGGCAAAAGCGGTTCTCGTCCTCCGTGCTTGCTTTTTCTCAGAAAGAGCCGTGGTGTGCGTTTTCGCCGGAAAACGCGTTTTCGGCCGAAAACGTGTACGTTTGCACTTCCCCGCCACAGGGAAGCTGCTAGCCGGGAATTCTCTGCCTGGTTCTACCCGCTGCCCGGAACGCTACGCAGGGCAAAAGCGGTTCTCGTCCTCCGTGCTTGCTTTTTCTCAGAAAGAGCCGTGGTGTGCGTTTTCGCCGGAAAACGCGTTTTCGGCCGAAAACGTGTACGTTTGCACTTCCCCGCCACAGGGAAGCTGCTAGCCGGGAATTCTCTGCCTGGTTCTACCCGCTGCCCGGAACGCTACGCAGGGCAAAAGCGGTTCTCGTCCTCCGTGCTTGCTTTTTCTCAGAAAGAGCCGTGGTGTGCGTTTTCGCCGGAAAACGCGTTTTCGGCCGAAAACGTGTACGTTTGCACTTCCCCGCCACAGGGAAGCTGCTAGCCGGGAATTCTCTGCCTGGTTCTACCCGCTGCCCGGAACGCTACGCAGGGCAAAAGCGGTTCTCGTCCTCCGTGCTTGCTTTTTCTCAGAAAGAGCCGTGGTGTGCGTTTTCGCCGGAAAACGCGTTTTCGGCCGAAAACGTGTACGTTTGCACTTCCCCGCCACAGGGAAGCTGCTAGCCGGGAATTCTCTGCCTGGTTCTACCCGCTGCCCGGAACGCTACGCAGGGCAAAAGCGGTTCTCGTCCTCCGTGCTTGCTTTTTCTCAGAAAGAGCCGTGGTGTGCGTTTTCGCCGGCAAACGCGTTTTCGGCCGAAAACGTGTACGTTTGCACTTCCCCGCCACAGGGAAGCTGCTAGCCGGGAATTCTCTGCCTGGTTCTACCCGCTGCCCGGAACGCTACGCAGGGCAAAAGCGGTTCTCGTCCTCCGTGCTTGCTTTTTCTCAGAAAGAGCCGTGGTGTGCGTTTTCGCCGGCAAACGCGTTTTCGGCCGAAAACGTGTACGTTTGCACTTCCCCGCCACAGGGAAGCTGCTAGCCGGGAATTCTCTGCCTGGTTCTACCCGCTGCCCGGAACGCTACGCAGGGCAAAAGCGGTTCTCGTCCTCCGTGCTTGCTTTTTCTCAGAAAGAGCCGTGGTGTGCGTTTTCGCCGGAAAACGCGTTTTCGGCCGAAAACGTGTACGTTTGCACTTCCCCGCCACAGGGAAGCTGCTAGCCGGGAATTCTCTGCCTGGTTCTACCCGCTGCCCGGAACGCTACGCAGGGCAAAAGCGGTTCTCGTCCTCCGTGCTTGCTTTTTCTCAGAAAGAGCCGTGGTGTGCGTTTTCGCCGGAAAACGCGTTTTCGGCCGAAAACGTGTACGTTTGCACTTCCCCGCCACAGGGAAGCTGCTAGCCGGGAATTCTCTGCCTGGTTCTACCCGCTGCCCGGAACGCTACGCAGGGCAAAAGCGGTTCTCGTCCTCCGTGCTTGCTTTTTCTCAGAAAGAGCCGTGGTGTGCGTTTTCGCCGGAAAACGCGTTTTCGGCCGAAAACGTGTACGTTTGCACTTCCCCGCCACAGGGAAGCTGCTAGCCGGGAATTCTCTGCCTGGTTCTACCCGCTGCCCGGAACGCTACGCAGGGCAAAAGCGGTTCTCGTCCTCCGTGCTTGCTTTTTCTCAGAAAGAGCCGTGGTGTGCGTTTTCGCCGGAAAACGCGTTTTCGGCCGAAAACGTGTACGTTTGCACTTCCCCGCCACAGGGAAGCTGCTAGCCGGGAATTCTCTGCCTGGTTCTACCCGCTGCCCGGAACGCTACGCAGGGCAAAAGCGGTTCTCGTCCTCCGTGCTTGCTTTTTCTCAGAAAGAGCCGTGGTGTGCGTTTTCGCCGGAAAACGCGTTTTCGGCCGAAAACGTGTACGTTTGCACTTCCCCGCCACAGGGAAGCTGCTAGCCGGGAATTCTCTGCCTGGTTCTACCCGCTGCCCGGAACGCTACGCAGGGCAAAAGCGGTTCTCGTCCTCCGTGCTTGCTTTTTCTCAGAAAGAGCCGTGGTGTGCGTTTTCACCGGCAAACGCGTTTTCGGCCGAAAACGTGTACGTTTGCACTTCCCCGCCACAGGGAAGCTGCTAGCCGGGAATTCTCTGCCTGGTTCTACCCGCTGCCCGGAACGCTACACAGGGCAAAAGCGGTTCTCGTCCTCCGTGCTTGCTTTTTCTCAGAAAGAGCCGTGGTGTGCGTTTTCGCCGGAAAACGCGTTTTCGGCCGAAAACGTGTACGTTTGCACTTCCCCGCCACAGGGAAGCTGCTAGCCGGGAATTCTCTGCCTGGTTCTACCCGCTGCCCGGAACGCTACGCAGGGCAAAAGCGGTTCTCGTCCTCCGTGCTTGCTTTTTCTCAGAAAGAGCCGTGGTGTGCGTTTTCGCCGGCAAACGCGTTTTCGGCCGAAAACGTGTACGTTTGCACTTCCCCGCCACAGGGAAGCTGCTAGCCGGGAATTCTCTGCCTGGTTCTACCCGCTGCCCGGAACGCTACGCAGGGCAAAAGCGGTTCTCGTCCTCCGTGCTTGCTTTTTCTCAGAAAGAGCCGTGGTGTGCGTTTTCGCCGGCAAACGCGTTTTCGGCCGAAAACGTGTACGTTTGCACTTCCCCGCCACAGGGAAGCTGCTAGCCGGGAATTCTCTGCCTGGTTCTACCCGCTGCCCGGAACGCTACGCAGGGCAAAAGCGGTTCTCGTCCTCCGTGCTTGCTTTTTCTCAGAAAGAGCCGTGGTGTGCGTTTTCGCCGGAAAACGCGTTTTCGGCCGAAAACGTGTACGTTTGCACTTCCCCGCCACAGGGAAGCTGCTAGCCGGGAATTCTCTGCCTGGTTCTACCCGCTGCCCGGAACGCTACGCAGGGCAAAAGCGGTTCTCGTCCTCCGTGCTTGCTTTTTCTCAGAAAGAGCCGTGGTGTGCGTTTTCGCCGGCAAACGCGTTTTCGGCCGAAAACGTGTACGTTTGCACTTCCCCGCCTCAGGGAAGCTGCTAGCCGGGAATTCTCTGCCTGGTTCTACCCGCTGCCCGGAACGCTACGCAGGGCAAAAGCGGTTCTCGTCCTCCGTGCTTGCTTTTTCTCAGAAAGAGCCGTGGTGTGCGTTTTCGCCGGCAAACGCGTTTTCGGCCGAAAACGTGTACGTTTGCACTTCCCCGCCACAGGGAAGCTGCTAGCCGGGAATTCTCTGCCTGGTTCTACCCGCTGCCCGGAACGCTACGCAGGGCAAAAGCGGTTCTCGTCCTCCGTGCTTGCTTTTTCTCAGAAAGAGCCGTGGTGTGCGTTTTCGCCGGAAAACGCGTTTTCGGCCGAAAACGTGTACGTTTGCACTTCCCCGCCACAGGGAAGCTGCTAGCCGGGAATTCTCTGCCTGGTTCTACCCGCTGCCCGGAACGCTACGCAGGGCAAAAGCGGTTCTCGTCCTCCGTGCTTGCTTTTTCTCAGAAAGAGCCGTGGTGTGCGTTTTCGCCGGCAAACGCGTTTTCGGCCGAAAACGTGTACGTTTGCACTTCCCCGCCACAGGGAAGCTGCTAGCCGGGAATTCTCTGCCTGGTTCTACCCGCTGCCCGGAACGCTACGCAGGGCAAAAGCGGTTCTCGTCCTCCGTGCTTGCTTTTTCTCAGAAAGAGCCGTGGTGTGCGTTTTCGCCGGAAAACGCGTTTTCGGCCGAAAACGTGTACGTTTGCACTTCCCCGCCACAGGGAAGCTGCTAGCCGGGAATTCTCTGCCTGGTTCTACCCGCTGCCCGGAACGCTACGCAGGGCAAAAGCGGTTCTCGTCCTCCGTGCTTGCTTTTTCTCAGAAAGAGCCGTGGTGTGCGTTTTCGCCGGAAAACGCGTTTTCGGCCGAAAACGTGTACGTTTGCACTTCCCCGCCACAGGGAAGCTGCTAGCCGGGAATTCTCTGCCTGGTTCTACCCGCTGCCCGGAACGCTACGCAGGGCAAAAGCGGTTCTCGTCCTCCGTGCTTGCTTTTTCTCAGAAAGAGCCGTGGTGTGCGTTTTCGCCGGAAAACGCGTTTTCGGCCGAAAACGTGTACGTTTGCACTTCCCCGCCACAGGGAAGCTGCTAGCCGGGAATTCTCTGCCTGGTTCTACCCGCTGCCCGGAACGCTACGCAGGGCAAAAGCGGTTCTCGTCCTCCGTGCTTGCTTTTTCTCAGAAAGAGCCGTGGTGTGCGTTTTCGCCGGAAAACGCGTTTTCGGCCGAAAACGTGTACGTTTGCACTTCCCCGCCACAGGGAAGCTGCTAGCCGGGAATTCTCTGCCTGGTTCTACCCGCTGCCCGGAACGCTACGCAGGGCAAAAGCGGTTCTCGTCCTCCGTGCTTGCTTTTTCTCAGAAAGAGCCGTGGTGTGCGTTTTCGCCGGAAAACGCGTTTTCGGCCGAAAACGTGTACGTTTGCACTTCCCCGCCACAGGGAAGCTGCTAGCCGGGAATTCTCTGCCTGGTTCTACCCGCTGCCCGGAACGCTACGCAGGGCAAAAGCGGTTCTCGTCCTCCGTGCTTGCTTTTTCTCAGAAAGAGCCGTGGTGTGCGTTTTCACCGGCAAACGCGTTTTCGGCCGAAAACGTGTACGTTTGCACTTCCCCGCCACAGGGAAGCTGCTAGCCGGGAATTCTCTGCCTGGTTCTACCCGCTGCCCGGAACGCTACGCAGGGCAAAAGCGGTTCTCGTCCTCCGTGCTTGCTTTTTCTCAGAAAGAGCCGTGGTGTGCGTTTTCGCCGGAAAACGCGTTTTCGGCCGAAAACGTGTACGTTTGCACTTCCCCGCCACAGGGAAGCTGCTAGCCGGGAATTCTCTGCCTGGTTCTACCCGCTGCCCGGAACGCTACGCAGGGCAAAAGCGGTTCTCGTCCTCCGTGCTTGCTTTTTCTCAGAAAGAGCCGTGGTGTGCGTTTTCGCCGGAAAACGCGTTTTCGGCCGAAAACGTGTACGTTTGCACTTCCCCGCCACAGGGAAGCTGCTAGCCGGGAATTCTCTGCCTGGTTCTACCCGCTGCCCGGAACGCTACGCAGGGCAAAAGCGGTTCTCGTCCTCCGTGCTTGCTTTTTCTCAGAAAGAGCCGTGGTGTGCGTTTTCGCCGGAAAACGCGTTTTCGGCCGAAAACGTGTACGTTTGCACTTCCCCGCCACAGGGAAGCTGCTAGCCGGGAATTCTCTGCCTGGTTCTACCCGCTGCCCGGAACGCTACGCAGGGCAAAAGCGGTTCTCGTCCTCCGTGCTTGCTTTTTCTCAGAAAGAGCCGTGGTGTGCGTTTTCGCCGGAAAACGCGTTTTCGGCCGAAAACGTGTACGTTTGCACTTCCCCGCCACAGGGAAGCTGCTAGCCGGGAATTCTCTGCCTGGTTCTACCCGCTGCCCGGAACGCTACGCAGGGCAAAAGCGGTTCTCGTCCTCCGTGCTTGCTTTTTCTCAGAAAGAGCCGTGGTGTGCGTTTTCGCCGGAAAACGCGTTTTCGGCCGAAAACGTGTACGTTTGCACTTCCCCGCCACAGGGAAGCTGCTAGCCGGGAATTCTCTGCCTGGTTCTACCCGCTGCCCGGAACGCTACGCAGGGCAAAAGCGGTTCTCGTCCTCCGTGCTTGCTTTTTCTCAGAAAGAGCCGTGGTGTGCGTTTTCGCCGGAAAACGCGTTTTCGGCCGAAAACGTGTACGTTTGCACTTCCCCGCCACAGGGAAGCTGCTAGCCGGGAATTCTCTGCCTGGTTCTACCCGCTGCCCGGAACGCTACGCAGGGCAAAAGCGGTTCTCGTCCTCCGTGCTTGCTTTTTCTCAGAAAGAGCCGTGGTGTGCGTTTTCGCCGGAAAACGCGTTTTCGGCCGAAAACGTGTACGTTTGCACTTCCCCGCCACAGGGAAGCTGCTAGCCGGGAATTCTCTGCCTGGTTCTACCCGCTGCCCGGAACGCTACGCAGGGCAAAAGCGGTTCTCGTCCTCCGTGCTTGCTTTTTCTCAGAAAGAGCCGTGGTGTGCGTTTTCGCCGGAAAACGCGTTTTCGGCCGAAAACGTGTACGTTTGCACTTCCCCGCCACAGGGAAGCTGCTAGCCGGGAATTCTCTGCCTGGTTCTACCCGCTGCCCGGAACGCTACGCAGGGCAAAAGCGGTTCTCGTCCTCCGTGCTTGCTTTTTCTCAGAAAGAGCCGTGGTGTGCGTTTTCGCCGGAAAACGCGTTTTCGGCCGAAAACGTGTACGTTTGCACTTCCCCGCCACAGGGAAGCTGCTAGCCGGGAATTCTCTGCCTGGTTCTACCCGCTGCCCGGAACGCTACGCAGGGCAAAAGCGGTTCTCGTCCTCCGTGCTTGCTTTTTCTCAGAAAGAGCCGTGGTGTGCGTTTTCGCCGGAAAACGCGTTTTCGGCCGAAAACGTGTACGTTTGCACTTCCCCGCCACAGGGAAGCTGCTAGCCGGGAATTCTCTGCCTGGTTCTACCCGCTGCCCGGAACGCTACGCAGGGCAAAAGCGGTTCTCGTCCTCCGTGCTTGCTTTTTCTCAGAAAGAGCCGTGGTGTGCGTTTTCGCCGGAAAACGCGTTTTCGGCCGAAAACGTGTACGTTTGCACTTCCCCGCCACAGGGAAGCTGCTAGCCGGGAATTCTCTGCCTGGTTCTACCCGCTGCCCGGAACGCTACGCAGGGCAAAAGCGGTTCTCGTCCTCCGTGCTTGCTTTTTCTCAGAAAGAGCCGTGGTGTGCGTTTTCGCCGGAAAACGCGTTTTCGGCCGAAAACGTGTACGTTTGCACTTCCCCGCCACAGGGAAGCTGCTAGCCGGGAATTCTCTGCCTGGTTCTACCCGCTGCCCGGAACGCTACGCAGGGCAAAAGCGGTTCTCGTCCTCCGTGCTTGCTTTTTCTCAGAAAGAGCCGTGGTGTGCGTTTTCGCCGGAAAACGCGTTTTCGGCCGAAAACGTGTACGTTTGCACTTCCCCGCCACAGGGAAGCTGCTAGCCGGGAATTCTCTGCCTGGTTCTACCCGCTGCCCGGAACGCTACGCAGGGCAAAAGCGGTTCTCGTCCTCCGTGCTTGCTTTTTCTCAGAAAGAGCCGTGGTGTGCGTTTTCGCCGGAAAACGCGTTTTCGGCCGAAAACGTGTACGTTTGCACTTCCCCGCCACAGGGAAGCTGCTAGCCGGGAATTCTCTGCCTGGTTCTACCCGCTGCCCGGAACGCTACGCAGGGCAAAAGCGGTTCTCGTCCTCCGTGCTTGCTTTTTCTCAGAAAGAGCCGTGGTGTGCGTTTTCGCCGGAAAACGCGTTTTCGGCCGAAAACGTGTACGTTTGCACTTCCCCGCCACAGGGAAGCTGCTAGCCGGGAATTCTCTGCCTGGTTCTACCCGCTGCCCGGAACGCTACGCAGGGCAAAAGCGGTTCTCGTCCTCCGTGCTTGCTTTTTCTCAGAAAGAGCCGTGGTGTGCGTTTTCGCCGGAAAACGCGTTTTCGGCCGAAAACGTGTACGTTTGCACTTCCCCGCCACAGGGAAGCTGCTAGCCGGGAATTCTCTGCCTGGTTCTACCCGCTGCCCGGAACGCTACGCAGGGCAAAAGCGGTTCTCGTCCTCCGTGCTTGCTTTTTCTCAGAAAGAGCCGTGGTGTGCGTTTTCGCCGGAAAACGCGTTTTCGGCCGAAAACGTGTACGTTTGCACTTCCCCGCCACAGGGAAGCTGCTAGCCGGGAATTCTCTGCCTGGTTCTACCCGCTGCCCGGAACGCTACGCAGGGCAAAAGCGGTTCTCGTCCTCCGTGCTTGCTTTTTCTCAGAAAGAGCCGTGGTGTGCGTTTTCGCCGGAAAACGCGTTTTCGGCCGAAAACGTGTACGTTTGCACTTCCCCGCCACAGGGAAGCTGCTAGCCGGGAATTCTCTGCCTGGTTCTACCCGCTGCCCGGAACGCTACGCAGGGCAAAAGCGGTTCTCGTCCTCCGTGCTTGCTTTTTCTCAGAAAGAGCCGTGGTGTGCGTTTTCGCCGGAAAACGCGTTTTCGGCCGAAAACGTGTACGTTTGCACTTCCCCGCCACAGGGAAGCTGCTAGCCGGGAATTCTCTGCCTGGTTCTACCCGCTGCCCGGAACGCTACGCAGGGCAAAAGCGGTTCTCGTCCTCCGTGCTTGCTTTTTCTCAGAAAGAGCCGTGGTGTGCGTTTTCGCCGGAAAACGCGTTTTCGGCCGAAAACGTGTACGTTTGCACTTCCCCGCCACAGGGAAGCTGCTAGCCGGGAATTCTCTGCCTGGTTCTACCCGCTGCCCGGAACGCTACGCAGGGCAAAAGCGGTTCTCGTCCTCCGTGCTTGCTTTTTCTCAGAAAGAGCCGTGGTGTGCGTTTTCGCCGGAAAACGCGTTTTCGGCCGAAAACGTGTACGTTTGCACTTCCCCGCCACAGGGAAGCTGCTAGCCGGGAATTCTCTGCCTGGTTCTACCCGCTGCCCGGAACGCTACGCAGGGCAAAAGCGGTTCTCGTCCTCCGTGCTTGCTTTTTCTCAGAAAGAGCCGTGGTGTGCGTTTTCGCCGGAAAACGCGTTTTCGGCCGAAAACGTGTACGTTTGCACTTCCCCGCCACAGGGAAGCTGCTAGCCGGGAATTCTCTGCCTGGTTCTACCCGCTGCCCGGAACGCTACGCAGGGCAAAAGCGGTTCTCGTCCTCCGTGCTTGCTTTTTCTCAGAAAGAGCCGTGGTGTGCGTTTTCGCCGGAAAACGCGTTTTCGGCCGAAAACGTGTACGTTTGCACTTCCCCGCCACAGGGAAGCTGCTAGCCGGGAATTCTCTGCCTGGTTCTACCCGCTGCCCGGAACGCTACGCAGGGCAAAAGCGGTTCTCGTCCTCCGTGCTTGCTTTTTCTCAGAAAGAGCCGTGGTGTGCGTTTTCGCCGGAAAACGCGTTTTCGGCCGAAAACGTGTACGTTTGCACTTCCCCGCCACAGGGAAGCTGCTAGCCGGGAATTCTCTGCCTGGTTCTACCCGCTGCCCGGAACGCTACGCAGGGCAAAAGCGGTTCTCGTCCTCCGTGCTTGCTTTTTCTCAGAAAGAGCCGTGGTGTGCGTTTTCGCCGGAAAACGCGTTTTCGGCCGAAAACGTGTACGTTTGCACTTCCCCGCCACAGGGAAGCTGCTAGCCGGGAATTCTCTGCCTGGTTCTACCCGCTGCCCGGAACGCTACGCAGGGCAAAAGCGGTTCTCGTCCTCCGTGCTTGCTTTTTCTCAGAAAGAGCCGTGGTGTGCGTTTTCGCCGGAAAACGCGTTTTCGGCCGAAAACGTGTACGTTTGCACTTCCCCGCCACAGGGAAGCTGCTAGCCGGGAATTCTCTGCCTGGTTCTACCCGCTGCCCGGAACGCTACGCAGGGCAAAAGCGGTTCTCGTCCTCCGTGCTTGCTTTTTCTCAGAAAGAGCCGTGGTGTGCGTTTTCGCCGGAAAACGCGTTTTCGGCCGAAAACGTGTACGTTTGCACTTCCCCGCCACAGGGAAGCTGCTAGCCGGGAATTCTCTGCCTGGTTCTACCCGCTGCCCGGAACGCTACGCAGGGCAAAAGCGGTTCTCGTCCTCCGTGCTTGCTTTTTCTCAGAAAGAGCCGTGGTGTGCGTTTTCGCCGGAAAACGCGTTTTCGGCCGAAAACGTGTACGTTTGCACTTCCCCGCCACAGGGAAGCTGCTAGCCGGGAATTCTCTGCCTGGTTCTACCCGCTGCCCGGAACGCTACGCAGGGCAAAAGCGGTTCTCGTCCTCCGTGCTTGCTTTTTCTCAGAAAGAGCCGTGGTGTGCGTTTTCGCCGGAAAACGCGTTTTCGGCCGAAAACGTGTACGTTTGCACTTCCCCGCCACAGGGAAGCTGCTAGCCGGGAATTCTCTGCCTGGTTCTACCCGCTGCCCGGAACGCTACGCAGGGCAAAAGCGGTTCTCGTCCTCCGTGCTTGCTTTTTCTCAGAAAGAGCCGTGGTGTGCGTTTTCGCCGGAAAACGCGTTTTCGGCCGAAAACGTGTACGTTTGCACTTCCCCGCCACAGGGAAGCTGCTAGCCGGGAATTCTCTGCCTGGTTCTACCCGCTGCCCGGAACGCTACGCAGGGCAAAAGCGGTTCTCGTCCTCCGTGCTTGCTTTTTCTCAGAAAGAGCCGTGGTGTGCGTTTTCGCCGGAAAACGCGTTTTCGGCCGAAAACGTGTACGTTTGCACTTCCCCGCCACAGGGAAGCTGCTAGCCGGGAATTCTCTGCCTGGTTCTACCCGCTGCCCGGAACGCTACGCAGGGCAAAAGCGGTTCTCGTCCTCCGTGCTTGCTTTTTCTCAGAAAGAGCCGTGGTGTGCGTTTTCGCCGGAAAACGCGTTTTCGGCCGAAAACGTGTACGTTTGCACTTCCCCGCCACAGGGAAGCTGCTAGCCGGGAATTCTCTGCCTGGTTCTACCCGCTGCCCGGAACGCTACGCAGGGCAAAAGCGGTTCTCGTCCTCCGTGCTTGCTTTTTCTCAGAAAGAGCCGTGGTGTGCGTTTTCGCCGGAAAACGCGTTTTCGGCCGAAAACGTGTACGTTTGCACTTCCCCGCCACAGGGAAGCTGCTAGCCGGGAATTCTCTGCCTGGTTCTACCCGCTGCCCGGAACGCTACGCAGGGCAAAAGCGGTTCTCGTCCTCCGTGCTTGCTTTTTCTCAGAAAGAGCCGTGGTGTGCGTTTTCGCCGGAAAACGCGTTTTCGGCCGAAAACGTGTACGTTTGCACTTCCCCGCCACAGGGAAGCTGCTAGCCGGGAATTCTCTGCCTGGTTCTACCCGCTGCCCGGAACGCTACGCAGGGCAAAAGCGGTTCTCGTCCTCCGTGCTTGCTTTTTCTCAGAAAGAGCCGTGGTGTGCGTTTTCGCCGGAAAACGCGTTTTCGGCCGAAAACGTGTACGTTTGCACTTCCCCGCCACAGGGAAGCTGCTAGCCGGGAATTCTCTGCCTGGTTCTACCCGCTGCCCGGAACGCTACGCAGGGCAAAAGCGGTTCTCGTCCTCCGTGCTTGCTTTTTCTCAGAAAGAGCCGTGGTGTGCGTTTTCGCCGGAAAACGCGTTTTCGGCCGAAAACGTGTACGTTTGCACTTCCCCGCCACAGGGAAGCTGCTAGCCGGGAATTCTCTGCCTGGTTCTACCCGCTGCCCGGAACGCTACGCAGGGCAAAAGCGGTTCTCGTCCTCCGTGCTTGCTTTTTCTCAGAAAGAGCCGTGGTGTGCGTTTTCGCCGGAAAACGCGTTTTCGGCCGAAAACGTGTACGTTTGCACTTCCCCGCCACAGGGAAGCTGCTAGCCGGGAATTCTCTGCCTGGTTCTACCCGCTGCCCGGAACGCTACGCAGGGCAAAAGCGGTTCTCGTCCTCCGTGCTTGCTTTTTCTCAGAAAGAGCCGTGGTGTGCGTTTTCGCCGGAAAACGCGTTTTCGGCCGAAAACGTGTACGTTTGCACTTCCCCGCCACAGGGAAGCTGCTAGCCGGGAATTCTCTGCCTGGTTCTACCCGCTGCCCGGAACGCTACGCAGGGCAAAAGCGGTTCTCGTCCTCCGTGCTTGCTTTTTCTCAGAAAGAGCCGTGGTGTGCGTTTTCGCCGGAAAACGCGTTTTCGGCCGAAAACGTGTACGTTTGCACTTCCCCGCCACAGGGAAGCTGCTAGCCGGGAATTCTCTGCCTGGTTCTACCCGCTGCCCGGAACGCTACGCAGGGCAAAAGCGGTTCTCGTCCTCCGTGCTTGCTTTTTCTCAGAAAGAGCCGTGGTGTGCGTTTTCGCCGGAAAACGCGTTTTCGGCCGAAAACGTGTACGTTTGCACTTCCCCGCCACAGGGAAGCTGCTAGCCGGGAATTCTCTGCCTGGTTCTACCCGCTGCCCGGAACGCTACGCAGGGCAAAAGCGGTTCTCGTCCTCCGTGCTTGCTTTTTCTCAGAAAGAGCCGTGGTGTGCGTTTTCGCCGGAAAACGCGTTTTCGGCCGAAAACGTGTACGTTTGCACTTCCCCGCCACAGGGAAGCTGCTAGCCGGGAATTCTCTGCCTGGTTCTACCCGCTGCCCGGAACGCTACGCAGGGCAAAAGCGGTTCTCGTCCTCCGTGCTTGCTTTTTCTCAGAAAGAGCCGTGGTGTGCGTTTTCGCCGGAAAACGCGTTTTCGGCCGAAAACGTGTACGTTTGCACTTCCCCGCCACAGGGAAGCTGCTAGCCGGGAATTCTCTGCCTGGTTCTACCCGCTGCCCGGAACGCTACGCAGGGCAAAAGCGGTTCTCGTCCTCCGTGCTTGCTTTTTCTCAGAAAGAGCCGTGGTGTGCGTTTTCGCCGGAAAACGCGTTTTCGGCCGAAAACGTGTACGTTTGCACTTCCCCGCCACAGGGAAGCTGCTAGCCGGGAATTCTCTGCCTGGTTCTACCCGCTGCCCGGAACGCTACGCAGGGCAAAAGCGGTTCTCGTCCTCCGTGCTTGCTTTTTCTCAGAAAGAGCCGTGGTGTGCGTTTTCGCCGGAAAACGCGTTTTCGGCCGAAAACGTGTACGTTTGCACTTCCCCGCCACAGGGAAGCTGCTAGCCGGGAATTCTCTGCCTGGTTCTACCCGCTGCCCGGAACGCTACGCAGGGCAAAAGCGGTTCTCGTCCTCCGTGCTTGCTTTTTCTCAGAAAGAGCCGTGGTGTGCGTTTTCGCCGGAAAACGCGTTTTCGGCCGAAAACGTGTACGTTTGCACTTCCCCGCCACAGGGAAGCTGCTAGCCGGGAATTCTCTGCCTGGTTCTACCCGCTGCCCGGAACGCTACGCAGGGCAAAAGCGGTTCTCGTCCTCCGTGCTTGCTTTTTCTCAGAAAGAGCCGTGGTGTGCGTTTTCGCCGGAAAACGCGTTTTCGGCCGAAAACGTGTACGTTTGCACTTCCCCGCCACAGGGAAGCTGCTAGCCGGGAATTCTCTGCCTGGTTCTACCCGCTGCCCGGAACGCTACGCAGGGCAAAAGCGGTTCTCGTCCTCCGTGCTTGCTTTTTCTCAGAAAGAGCCGTGGTGTGCGTTTTCGCCGGAAAACGCGTTTTCGGCCGAAAACGTGTACGTTTGCACTTCCCCGCCACAGGGAAGCTGCTAGCCGGGAATTCTCTGCCTGGTTCTACCCGCTGCCCGGAACGCTACGCAGGGCAAAAGCGGTTCTCGTCCTCCGTGCTTGCTTTTTCTCAGAAAGAGCCGTGGTGTGCGTTTTCGCCGGAAAACGCGTTTTCGGCCGAAAACGTGTACGTTTGCACTTCCCCGCCACAGGGAAGCTGCTAGCCGGGAATTCTCTGCCTGGTTCTACCCGCTGCCCGGAACGCTACGCAGGGCAAAAGCGGTTCTCGTCCTCCGTGCTTGCTTTTTCTCAGAAAGAGCCGTGGTGTGCGTTTTCGCCGGAAAACGCGTTTTCGGCCGAAAACGTGTACGTTTGCACTTCCCCGCCACAGGGAAGCTGCTAGCCGGGAATTCTCTGCCTGGTTCTACCCGCTGCCCGGAACGCTACGCAGGGCAAAAGCGGTTCTCGTCCTCCGTGCTTGCTTTTTCTCAGAAAGAGCCGTGGTGTGCGTTTTCGCCGGAAAACGCGTTTTCGGCCGAAAACGTGTACGTTTGCACTTCCCCGCCACAGGGAAGCTGCTAGCCGGGAATTCTCTGCCTGGTTCTACCCGCTGCCCGGAACGCTACGCAGGGCAAAAGCGGTTCTCGTCCTCCGTGCTTGCTTTTTCTCAGAAAGAGCCGTGGTGTGCGTTTTCGCCGGAAAACGCGTTTTCGGCCGAAAACGTGTACGTTTGCACTTCCCCGCCACAGGGAAGCTGCTAGCCGGGAATTCTCTGCCTGGTTCTACCCGCTGCCCGGAACGCTACGCAGGGCAAAAGCGGTTCTCGTCCTCCGTGCTTGCTTTTTCTCAGAAAGAGCCGTGGTGTGCGTTTTCGCCGGAAAACGCGTTTTCGGCCGAAAACGTGTACGTTTGCACTTCCCCGCCACAGGGAAGCTGCTAGCCGGGAATTCTCTGCCTGGTTCTACCCGCTGCCCGGAACGCTACGCAGGGCAAAAGCGGTTCTCGTCCTCCGTGCTTGCTTTTTCTCAGAAAGAGCCGTGGTGTGCGTTTTCGCCGGAAAACGCGTTTTCGGCCGAAAACGTGTACGTTTGCACTTCCCCGCCACAGGGAAGCTGCTAGCCGGGAATTCTCTGCCTGGTTCTACCCGCTGCCCGGAACGCTACGCAGGGCAAAAGCGGTTCTCGTCCTCCGTGCTTGCTTTTTCTCAGAAAGAGCCGTGGTGTGCGTTTTCGCCGGAAAACGCGTTTTCGGCCGAAAACGTGTACGTTTGCACTTCCCCGCCACAGGGAAGCTGCTAGCCGGGAATTCTCTGCCTGGTTCTACCCGCTGCCCGGAACGCTACGCAGGGCAAAAGCGGTTCTCGTCCTCCGTGCTTGCTTTTTCTCAGAAAGAGCCGTGGTGTGCGTTTTCGCCGGAAAACGCGTTTTCGGCCGAAAACGTGTACGTTTGCACTTCCCCGCCACAGGGAAGCTGCTAGCCGGGAATTCTCTGCCTGGTTCTACCCGCTGCCCGGAACGCTACGCAGGGCAAAAGCGGTTCTCGTCCTCCGTGCTTGCTTTTTCTCAGAAAGAGCCGTGGTGTGCGTTTTCGCCGGAAAACGCGTTTTCGGCCGAAAACGTGTACGTTTGCACTTCCCCGCCACAGGGAAGCTGCTAGCCGGGAATTCTCTGCCTGGTTCTACCCGCTGCCCGGAACGCTACGCAGGGCAAAAGCGGTTCTCGTCCTCCGTGCTTGCTTTTTCTCAGAAAGAGCCGTGGTGTGCGTTTTCGCCGGAAAACGCGTTTTCGGCCGAAAACGTGTACGTTTGCACTTCCCCGCCACAGGGAAGCTGCTAGCCGGGAATTCTCTGCCTGGTTCTACCCGCTGCCCGGAACGCTACGCAGGGCAAAAGCGGTTCTCGTCCTCCGTGCTTGCTTTTTCTCAGAAAGAGCCGTGGTGTGCGTTTTCGCCGGAAAACGCGTTTTCGGCCGAAAACGTGTACGTTTGCACTTCCCCGCCACAGGGAAGCTGCTAGCCGGGAATTCTCTGCCTGGTTGTACCCGCTGCCCGGAACGCTACGCAGGGCAAAAGCGGTTCTCGTCCTCCGTGCTTGCTTTTTCTCAGAAAGAGCCGTGGTGTGCGTTTTCGCCGGAAAACGCGTTTTCGGCCGAAAACGTGTACGTTTGCACTTCCCCGCCACAGGGAAGCTGCTAGCCGGGAATTCTCTGCCTGGTTCTACCCGCTGCCCGGAACGCTACGCAGGGCAAAAGCGGTTCTCGTCCTCCGTGCTTGCTTTTTCTCAGAAAGAGCCGTGGTGTGCGTTTTCGCCGGAAAACGCGTTTTCGGCCGAAAACGTGTACGTTTGCACTTCCCCGCCACAGGGAAGCTGCTAGCCGGGAATTCTCTGCCTGGTTCTACCCGCTGCCCGGAACGCTACGCAGGGCAAAAGCGGTTCTCGTCCTCCGTGCTTGCTTTTTCTCAGAAAGAGCCGTGGTGTGCGTTTTCGCCGGAAAACGCGTTTTCGGCCGAAAACGTGTACGTTTGCACTTCCCCGCCACAG
Source organism: Athene noctua (assembly GCF_965140245.1). NCBI lineage: Eukaryota > Metazoa > Chordata > Aves > Strigiformes > Strigidae > Athene > Athene noctua. Next base: position 29,398 of record NW_027437688.1, read on the forward strand.
GGAAGCTGCTAGCCGGGAATTCTCTGCCTGGTTCTACCCGCTGCCCGGAACGCTACGCAGGGCAAAAGCGGTTCTCGTCCTCCGTGCTTGCTTTTTCTCAGAAAGAGCCGTGGTGTGCGTTTTCGCCGGAAAACGCGTTTTCGGCCGAAAACGTGTACGTTTGCACTTCCCCGCCACAGGGAAGCTGCTAGCCGGGAATTCTCTGCCTGGTTCTACCCGCTGCCCGGAACGCTACGCAGGGCAAAAGCGGTTCTCGTCCTCCGTGCTTGCTTTTTCTCAGAAAGAGCCGTGGTGTGCGTTTTCGCCGGAAAACGCGTTTTCGGCCGAAAACGTGTACGTTTGCACTTCCCCGCCACAGGGAAGCTGCTAGCCGGGAATTCTCTGCCTGGTTCTACCCGCTGCCCGGAACGCTACGCAGGGCAAAAGCGGTTCTCGTCCTCCGTGCTTGCTTTTTCTCAGAAAGAGCCGTGGTGTGCGTTTTCGCCGGAAAACGCGTTTTCGGCCGAAAACGTGTACGTTTGCACTTCCCCGCCACAGGGAAGCTGCTAGCCGGGAATTCTCTGCCTGGTTCTACCCGCTGCCCGGAACGCTACGCAGGGCAAAAGCGGTTCTCGTCCTCCGTGCTTGCTTTTTCTCAGAAAGAGCCGTGGTGTGCGTTTTCGCCGGAAAACGCGTTTTCGGCCGAAAACGTGTACGTTTGCACTTCCCCGCCACAGGGAAGCTGCTAGCCGGGAATTCTCTGCCTGGTTCTACCCGCTGCCCGGAACGCTACGCAGGGCAAAAGCGGTTCTCGTCCTCCGTGCTTGCTTTTTCTCAGAAAGAGCCGTGGTGTGCGTTTTCGCCGGAAAACGCGTTTTCGGCCGAAAACGTGTACGTTTGCACTTCCCCGCCACAGGGAAGCTGCTAGCCGGGAATTCTCTGCCTGGTTCTACCCGCTGCCCGGAACGCTACGCAGGGCAAAAGCGGTTCTCGTCCTCCGTGCTTGCTTTTTCTCAGAAAGAGCCGTGGTGTGCGTTTTCGCCGGAAAACGCGTTTTCGGCCGAAAACGTGTACGTTTGCACTTCCCCGCCACAGGGAAGCTGCTAGCCGGGAATTCTCTGCCTGGTTCTACCCGCTGCCCGGAACGCTACGCAGGGCAAAAGCGGTTCTCGTCCTCCGTGCTTGCTTTTTCTCAGAAAGAGCCGTGGTGTGCGTTTTCGCCGGAAAACGCGTTTTCGGCCGAAAACGTGTACGTTTGCACTTCCCCGCCACAGGGAAGCTGCTAGCCGGGAATTCTCTGCCTGGTTCTACCCGCTGCCCGGAACGCTACGCAGGGCAAAAGCGGTTCTCGTCCTCCGTGCTTGCTTTTTCTCAGAAAGAGCCGTGGTGTGCGTTTTCGCCGGAAAACGCGTTTTCGGCCGAAAACGTGTACGTTTGCACTTCCCCGCCACAGGGAAGCTGCTAGCCGGGAATTCTCTGCCTGGTTCTACCCGCTGCCCGGAACGCTACGCAGGGCAAAAGCGGTTCTCGTCCTCCGTGCTTGCTTTTTCTCAGAAAGAGCCGTGGTGTGCGTTTTCGCCGGAAAACGCGTTTTCGGCCGAAAACGTGTACGTTTGCACTTCCCCGCCACAGGGAAGCTGCTAGCCGGGAATTCTCTGCCTGGTTCTACCCGCTGCCCGGAACGCTACGCAGGGCAAAAGCGGTTCTCGTCCTCCGTGCTTGCTTTTTCTCAGAAAGAGCCGTGGTGTGCGTTTTCGCCGGAAAACGCGTTTTCGGCCGAAAACGTGTACGTTTGCACTTCCCCGCCACAGGGAAGCTGCTAGCCGGGAATTCTCTGCCTGGTTCTACCCGCTGCCCGGAACGCTACGCAGGGCAAAAGCGGTTCTCGTCCTCCGTGCTTGCTTTTTCTCAGAAAGAGCCGTGGTGTGCGTTTTCGCCGGAAAACGCGTTTTCGGCCGAAAACGTGTACGTTTGCACTTCCCCGCCACAGGGAAGCTGCTAGCCGGGAATTCTCTGCCTGGTTCTACCCGCTGCCCGGAACGCTACGCAGGGCAAAAGCGGTTCTCGTCCTCCGTGCTTGCTTTTTCTCAGAAAGAGCCGTGGTGTGCGTTTTCGCCGGAAAACGCGTTTTCGGCCGAAAACGTGTACGTTTGCACTTCCCCGCCACAGGGAAGCTGCTAGCCGGGAATTCTCTGCCTGGTTCTACCCGCTGCCCGGAACGCTACGCAGGGCAAAAGCGGTTCTCGTCCTCCGTGCTTGCTTTTTCTCAGAAAGAGCCGTGGTGTGCGTTTTCGCCGGAAAACGCGTTTTCGGCCGAAAACGTGTACGTTTGCACTTCCCCGCCACAGGGAAGCTGCTAGCCGGGAATTCTCTGCCTGGTTCTACCCGCTGCCCGGAACGCTACGCAGGGCAAAAGCGGTTCTCGTCCTCCGTGCTTGCTTTTTCTCAGAAAGAGCCGTGGTGTGCGTTTTCGCCGGAAAACGCGTTTTCGGCCGAAAACGTGTACGTTTGCACTTCCCCGCCACAGGGAAGCTGCTAGCCGGGAATTCTCTGCCTGGTTCTACCCGCTGCCCGGAACGCTACGCAGGGCAAAAGCGGTTCTCGTCCTCCGTGCTTGCTTTTTCTCAGAAAGAGCCGTGGTGTGCGTTTTCGCCGGAAAACGCGTTTTCGGCCGAAAACGTGTACGTTTGCACTTCCCCGCCACAGGGAAGCTGCTAGCCGGGAATTCTCTGCCTGGTTCTACCCGCTGCCCGGAACGCTACGCAGGGCAAAAGCGGTTCTCGTCCTCCGTGCTTGCTTTTTCTCAGAAAGAGCCGTGGTGTGCGTTTTCGCCGGAAAACGCGTTTTCGGCCGAAAACGTGTACGTTTGCACTTCCCCGCCACAGGGAAGCTGCTAGCCGGGAATTCTCTGCCTGGTTCTACCCGCTGCCCGGAACGCTACGCAGGGCAAAAGCGGTTCTCGTCCTCCGTGCTTGCTTTTTCTCAGAAAGAGCCGTGGTGTGCGTTTTCGCCGGAAAACGCGTTTTCGGCCGAAAACGTGTACGTTTGCACTTCCCCGCCACAGGGAAGCTGCTAGCCGGGAATTCTCTGCCTGGTTCTACCCGCTGCCCGGAACGCTACGCAGGGCAAAAGCGGTTCTCGTCCTCCGTGCTTGCTTTTTCTCAGAAAGAGCCGTGGTGTGCGTTTTCGCCGGAAAACGCGTTTTCGGCCGAAAACGTGTACGTTTGCACTTCCCCGCCACAGGGAAGCTGCTAGCCGGGAATTCTCTGCCTGGTTCTACCCGCTGCCCGGAACGCTACGCAGGGCAAAAGCGGTTCTCGTCCTCCGTGCTTGCTTTTTCTCAGAAAGAGCCGTGGTGTGCGTTTTCGCCGGAAAACGCGTTTTCGGCCGAAAACGTGTACGTTTGCACTTCCCCGCCACAGGGAAGCTGCTAGCCGGGAATTCTCTGCCTGGTTCTACCCGCTGCCCGGAACGCTACGCAGGGCAAAAGCGGTTCTCGTCCTCCGTGCTTGCTTTTTCTCAGAAAGAGCCGTGGTGTGCGTTTTCGCCGGAAAACGCGTTTTCGGCCGAAAACGTGTACGTTTGCACTTCCCCGCCACAGGGAAGCTGCTAGCCGGGAATTCTCTGCCTGGTTCTACCCGCTGCCCGGAACGCTACGCAGGGCAAAAGCGGTTCTCGTCCTCCGTGCTTGCTTTTTCTCAGAAAGAGCCGTGGTGTGCGTTTTCGCCGGAAAACGCGTTTTCGGCCGAAAACGTGTACGTTTGCACTTCCCCGCCACAGGGAAGCTGCTAGCCGGGAATTCTCTGCCTGGTTCTACCCGCTGCCCGGAACGCTACGCAGGGCAAAAGCGGTTCTCGTCCTCCGTGCTTGCTTTTTCTCAGAAAGAGCCGTGGTGTGCGTTTTCGCCGGAAAACGCGTTTTCGGCCGAAAACGTGTACGTTTGCACTTCCCCGCCACAGGGAAGCTGCTAGCCGGGAATTCTCTGCCTGGTTCTACCCGCTGCCCGGAACGCTACGCAGGGCAAAAGCGGTTCTCGTCCTCCGTGCTTGCTTTTTCTCAGAAAGAGCCGTGGTGTGCGTTTTCGCCGGAAAACGCGTTTTCGGCCGAAAACGTGTACGTTTGCACTTCCCCGCCACAGGGAAGCTGCTAGCCGGGAATTCTCTGCCTGGTTCTACCCGCTGCCCGGAACGCTACGCAGGGCAAAAGCGGTTCTCGTCCTCCGTGCTTGCTTTTTCTCAGAAAGAGCCGTGGTGTGCGTTTTCGCCGGAAAACGCGTTTTCGGCCGAAAACGTGTACGTTTGCACTTCCCCGCCACAGGGAAGCTGCTAGCCGGGAATTCTCTGCCTGGTTCTACCCGCTGCCCGGAACGCTACGCAGGGCAAAAGCGGTTCTCGTCCTCCGTGCTTGCTTTTTCTCAGAAAGAGCCGTGGTGTGCGTTTTCGCCGGAAAACGCGTTTTCGGCCGAAAACGTGTACGTTTGCACTTCCCCGCCACAGGGAAGCTGCTAGCCGGGAATTCTCTGCCTGGTTCTACCCGCTGCCCGGAACGCTACGCAGGGCAAAAGCGGTTCTCGTCCTCCGTGCTTGCTTTTTCTCAGAAAGAGCCGTGGTGTGCGTTTTCGCCGGAAAACGCGTTTTCGGCCGAAAACGTGTACGTTTGCACTTCCCCGCCACAGGGAAGCTGCTAGCCGGGAATTCTCTGCCTGGTTCTACCCGCTGCCCGGAACGCTACGCAGGGCAAAAGCGGTTCTCGTCCTCCGTGCTTGCTTTTTCTCAGAAAGAGCCGTGGTGTGCGTTTTCGCCGGAAAACGCGTTTTCGGCCGAAAACGTGTACGTTTGCACTTCCCCGCCACAGGGAAGCTGCTAGCCGGGAATTCTCTGCCTGGTTCTACCCGCTGCCCGGAACGCTACGCAGGGCAAAAGCGGTTCTCGTCCTCCGTGCTTGCTTTTTCTCAGAAAGAGCCGTGGTGTGCGTTTTCGCCGGAAAACGCGTTTTCGGCCGAAAACGTGTACGTTTGCACTTCCCCGCCACAGGGAAGCTGCTAGCCGGGAATTCTCTGCCTGGTTCTACCCGCTGCCCGGAACGCTACGCAGGGCAAAAGCGGTTCTCGTCCTCCGTGCTTGCTTTTTCTCAGAAAGAGCCGTGGTGTGCGTTTTCGCCGGAAAACGCGTTTTCGGCCGAAAACGTGTACGTTTGCACTTCCCCGCCACAGGGAAGCTGCTAGCCGGGAATTCTCTGCCTGGTTCTACCCGCTGCCCGGAACGCTACGCAGGGCAAAAGCGGTTCTCGTCCTCCGTGCTTGCTTTTTCTCAGAAAGAGCCGTGGTGTGCGTTTTCGCCGGAAAACGCGTTTTCGGCCGAAAACGTGTACGTTTGCACTTCCCCGCCACAGGGAAGCTGCTAGCCGGGAATTCTCTGCCTGGTTCTACCCGCTGCCCGGAACGCTACGCAGGGCAAAAGCGGTTCTCGTCCTCCGTGCTTGCTTTTTCTCAGAAAGAGCCGTGGTGTGCGTTTTCGCCGGAAAACGCGTTTTCGGCCGAAAACGTGTACGTTTGCACTTCCCCGCCACAGGGAAGCTGCTAGCCGGGAATTCTCTGCCTGGTTCTACCCGCTGCCCGGAACGCTACGCAGGGCAAAAGCGGTTCTCGTCCTCCGTGCTTGCTTTTTCTCAGAAAGAGCCGTGGTGTGCGTTTTCGCCGGAAAACGCGTTTTCGGCCGAAAACGTGTACGTTTGCACTTCCCCGCCACAGGGAAGCTGCTAGCCGGGAATTCTCTGCCTGCTTGTACCCGCTGCCCGGAACGCTACTCAGGGCAAAAGCGGTTCTCGTCCTCCGTGCTTGCTTTTTCTCAGAAAGAGCCGTGGTGTGCGTTTTCGCCGGAAAACGCGTTTTCGGCCGAAAACGTGTACGTTTGCACTTCCCCGCCACAGGGAAGCTGCTAGCCGGGAATTCTCTGCCTGGTTCTACCCGCTGCCCGGAACGCTACGCAGGGCAAAAGCGGTTCTCGTCCTCCGTGCTTGCTTTTTCTCAGAAAGAGCCGTGGTGTGCGTTTTCGCCGGAAAACGCGTTTTCGGCCGAAAACGTGTACGTTTGCACTTCCCCGCCACAGGGAAGCTGCTAGCCGGGAATTCTCTGCCTGCTTGTACCCGCTGCCCGGAACGCTACTCAGGGCAAAAGCGGTTCTCGTCCTCCGTGCTTGCTTTTTCTCAGAAAGAGCCGTGGTGTGCGTTTTCGCCGGAAAACGCGTTTTCGGCCGAAAACGTGTACGTTTGCACTTCCCCGCCACAGGGAAGCTGCTAGCCGGGAATTCTCTGCCTGGTTCTACCCGCTGCCCGGAACGCTACGCAGGGCAAAAGCGGTTCTCGTCCTCCGTGCTTGCTTTTTCTCAGAAAGAGCCGTGGTGTGCGTTTTCGCCGGAAAACGCGTTTTCGGCCGAAAACGTGTACGTTTGCACTTCCCCGCCACAGGGAAGCTGCTAGCCGGGAATTCTCTGCCTGCTTCTACCCGCTGCCCGGAACGCTACGCAGGGCAAAAGCGGTTCTCGTCCTCCGTGCTTGCTTTTTCTCAGAAAGAGCCGTGGTGTGCCTTTTCGCCGGAAAACGCGTTTTCGGCCGAAAACGTGTACGTTTGCACTTCCCCGCCACAGGGAAGCTGCTAGCCGGGAATTCTCTGCCTGGTTCTACCCGCTGCCCGGAACGCTACGCAGGGCAAAAGCGGTTCTCGTCCTCCGTGCTTGCCTTTTCTCAGAAAGAGCCGTGGTGTGCGTTTTCGCCGGAAAACGCGTTTTCGGCCGAAAACGTGTACGTTTGCACTTCCCCGCCACAGGGAAGCTGCTAGCCGGGAATTCTCTGCCTGGTTCTACCCGCTGCCCGGAACGCTACGCAGGGCAAAAGCGGTTCTCGTCCTCCGTGCTTGCTTTTTCTCAGAAAGAGCCGTGGTGTGCGTTTTCGCCGGAAAACGCGTTTTCGGCCGAAAACGTGTACGTTTGCACTTCCCCGCCACAGGGAAGCTGCTAGCCGGGAATTCTCTGCCTGGTTCTACCCGCTGCCCGGAACGCTACGCAGGGCAAAAGCGGTTCTCGTCCTCCGTGCTTGCTTTTTCTCAGAAAGAGCCGTGGTGTGCGTTTTCGCCGGAAAACGCGTTTTCGGCCGAAAACGTGTACGTTTGCACTTCCCCGCCACAGGGAAGCTGCTAGCCGGGAATTCTCTGCCTGGTTCTACCCGCTGCCCGGAACGCTACGCAGGGCAAAAGCGGTTCTCGTCCTCCGTGCTTGCTTTTTCTCAGAAAGAGCCGTGGTGTGCGTTTTCGCCGGAAAACGCGTTTTCGGCCGAAAACGTGTACGTTTGCACTTCCCCGCCACAGGGAAGCTGCTAGCCGGGAATTCTCTGCCTGGTTCTACCCGCTGCCCGGAACGCTACGCAGGGCAAAAGCGGTTCTCGTCCTCCGTGCTTGCTTTTTCTCAGAAAGAGCCGTGGTGTGCCTTTTCGCCGGAAAACGCGTTTTCGGCCGAAAACGTGTACGTTTGCACTTCCCCGCCACAGGGAAGCTGCTAGCCGGGAATTCTCTGCCTGGTTCTACCCGCTGCCCGGAACGCTACGCAGGGCAAAAGCGGTTCTCGTCCTCCGTGCTTGCTTTTTCTCAGAAAGAGCCGTGGTGTGCGTTTTCGCCGGAAAAGGCGTTTTCGGCCGAAAACGTGTACGTTTGCACTTCCCCGCCACAGGGAAGCTGCTAGCCGGGAATTCTCTGCCTGGTTCTACCCGCTGCCCGGAACGCTACGCAGGGCAAAAGCGGTTCTCGTCCTCGGTGCTTGCTTTTTCTCAGAAAGAGCCGTGGTGTGCGTTTTCGCCGGAAAACGCGTTTTCGGCCGAAAACGTGTACGTTTGCACTTCCCCGCCACAGGGAAGCTGCTAGCCGGGAATTCTCTGCCTGCTTCTACCCGCTGCCCGGAACGCTACGCAGGGCAAAAGCGGTTCTCGTCCTCCCTGCTTGCTTTTTCTCAGAAAGAGCCGTGGTGTGCGTTTTCGCCGGAAAACGCGTTTTCGGCCGAAAACGTGTACGTTTGCACTTCCCCGCCACAGGGAAGCTGCTAGCCGGGAATTCTCTGCCTGGTTCTACCCGCTGCCCGGAACGCTACGCAGGGCAAAAGCGGTTCTCGTCCTCCGTGCTTGCTTTTTCTCAGAAAGAGCCGTGGTGTGCGTTTTCGCCGGAAAACGCGTTTTCGGCCGAAAACGTGTACGTTTGCACTTCCCCGCCACAGGGAAGCTGCTAGCCGGGAATTCTCTGCCTGGTTCTACCCGCTGCCCGGAACGCTACGCAAGACAAAAGCGGTTCTCGTCCTCCGTGCTTGCTTTTTCTCAGAAAGAGCCGTGGTGTGCGTTTTCGCCGGAAAACGCGTTTTCGGCCGAAAACGTGTACGTTTGCACTTCCCCGCCACAGGGAAGCTGCTAGCCGGGAATTCTCTGCCTGGTTCTACCCGCTGCCCGGAACGCTACGCAGGGCAAAAGCGGTTCTCGTCCTCCGTGCTTGCTTTTTCTCAGAAAGAGCCGTGGTGTGCGTTTTCGCCGGAAAACGCGTTTTCGGCCGAAAACGTGTACGTTTGCACTTCCCCGCCACAGGGAAGCTGCTAGCCGGGAATTCTCTGCCTGGTTCTACCCGCTGCCCGGAACGCTACGCAGGGCAAAAGCGGTTCTCGTCCTCCGTGCTTGCTTTTTCTCAGAAAGAGCCGTGGTGTGCGTTTTCGCCGGAAAACGCGTTTTCCTCCGAAAACGTGTACGTTTGCACTTCCCCGCCACAGGGAAGCTGCTAGCCGGGAATTCTCTGCCTGGTTCTACCCGCTGCCCGGAACGCTACGCAGGGCAAAAGCGGTTCTCGTCCTCCGTGCTTGCTTTTTCTCAGAAAGAGCCGTGGTGTGCGTTTTCGCCGGAAAACGCGTTTTCGGCCGAAAACGTGTACGTTTGCACTTCCCCGCCACAGGGAAGCTGCTAGCCGGGAATTCTCTGCCTGGTTCTACCCGCTGCCCGGAACGCTACGCAGAGCAAAAGCGGTTCTCGTCCTCGGTGCTTGCTTTTTCTCAGAAAGAGCCCTGGTGTGCCTTTTCGCCGGAAAACGCGTTTTCGGCCGAAAACGTGTACGTTTGCACTTCCCCGCCACAGGGAAGCTGCTAGCCGGGAATTCTCTGCCTGGTTCTACCCGCTGCCCGGAACGCTACGCAGGGCAAAAGCGGTTCTCGTCCTCCGTGCTTGCTTTTTCTCAGAAAGAGCCGTGGTGTGCCTTTTCGCCGGAAAACGCGTTTTCGGCCGAAAACGTGTACGTTTGCACTTCCCCGCCACAGGGAAGCTGCTAGCCGGGAATTCTCTGCCTGGTTCTACCCGCTGCCCGGAACGCTACGCAGGGCAAAAGCGGTTCTCGTCCTCGGTGCTTGCTTTTTCTCAGAAAGAGCCGTGGTGTGCGTTTTCGCCGGAAAACGCGTTTTCGGCCGAAAACGTGTACGTTTGCACTTCCCCGCCACAGGGAAGCTGCTAGCCGGGAATTCTCTGCCTGGTTCTACCCGCTGCCCGGAACGCTACGCAGGGCAAAAGCGGTTCTCGTCCTCCGTGCTTGCTTTTTCTCAGAAAGAGCCGTGGTGTGCGTTTTCGCCGGAAAACGCGTTTTCGGCCGAAAACGTGTACGTTTGCACTTCCCCGCCACAGGGAAGCTGCTAGCCGGGAATTCTCTGCCTGGTTCTACCCGCTGCCCGGAACGCTACGCAGGGCAAAAGCGGTTCTCGTCCTCCGTGCTTGCTTTTTCTCAGAAAGAGCCGTGGTGTGCGTTTTCGCCGGAAAACGCGTTTTCGGCCGAAAACGTGTACGTTTGCACTTCCCCGCCACAGGGAAGCTGCTAGCCGGGAATTCTCTGCCTGGTTCTACCCGCTGCCCGGAACGCTACGCAGGGCAAAAGCGGTTCTCGTCCTCGGTGCTTGCTTTTTCTCAGAAAGAGCCGTGGTGTGCGTTTTCGCCGGAAAACGCGTTTTCGGCCGAAAACGTGTACGTTTGCACTTCCCCGCCACAGGGAAGCTGCTAGCCGGGAATTCTCTGCCTGGTTCTACCCGCTGCCCGGAACGCTACGCAGGGCAAAAGCGGTTCTCGTCCTCCGTGCTTGCTTTTTCTCAGAAAGAGCCGTGGTGTGCGTTTTCGCCGGAAAACGCGTTTTCGGCCGAAAACGTGTACGTTTGCACTTCCCCGCCACAGGGAAGCTGCTAGCCGGGAATTCTCTGCCTGGTTCTACCCGCTGCCCGGAACGCTACGCAGGGCAAAAGCGGTTCTCGTCCTCCGTGCTTGCTTTTTCTCAGAAAGAGCCGTGGTGTGCGTTTTCGCCGGAAAACGCGTTTTCGGCCGAAAACGTGTACGTTTGCACTTCCCCGCCACAGGGAAGCTGCTAGCCGGGAATTCTCTGCCTGGTTCTACCCGCTGCCCGGAACGCTACGCAGGGCAAAAGCGGTTCTCGTCCTCCGTGCTTGCTTTTTCTCAGAAAGAGCCGTGGTGTGCGTTTTCGCCGGAAAACGCGTTTTCGGCCGAAAACGTGTACGTTTGCACTTCCCCGCCACAGGGAAGCTGCTAGCCGGGAATTCTCTGCCTGGTTCTACCCGCTGCCCGGAACGCTACGCAGGGCAAAAGCGGTTCTCGTCCTCGGTGCTTGCTTTTTCTCAGAAAGAGCCGTGGTGTGCGTTTTCGCCGGAAAAGGCGTTTTCGGCCGAAAACGTGTACGTTTGCACTTCCCCGCCACAGGGAAGCTGCTAGCCGGGAATTCTCTGCCTGGTTCTACCCGCTGCCCGGAACGCTACGCAGGGCAAAAGCGGTTCTCGTCCTCCGTGCTTGCTTTTTCTCAGAAAGAGCCGTGGTGTGCCTTTTCGCCGGAAAACGCGTTATCGGCCGAAAACGTGTACGTTTGCACTTCCCCGCCACAGGGAAGCTGCTAGCCGGGAATTCTCTGCCTGGTTCTACCCGCTGCCCGGAACGCTACGCAGGGCAAAAGCGGTTCTCGTCCTCCGTGCTTGCTTTTTCTCAGAAAGAGCCGTGGTGTGCGTTTTCGCCGGAAAACGCGTTTTCGGCCGAAAACGTGTACGTTTGCACTTCCCCGCCACAGGGAAGCTGCTAGCCGGGAATTCTCTGCCTGGTTCTACCCGCTGCCCGGAACGCTACGCAGGGCAAAAGCGGTTCTCGTCCTCCGTGCTTGCTTTTTCTCAGAAAGAGCCGTGGTGTGCCTTTTCGCCGGAAAACGCGTTTTCGGCCGAAAACGTGTACGTTTGCACTTCCCCGCCACAGGGAAGCTGCTAGCCGGGAATTCTCTGCCTGGTTCTACCCGCTGCCCGGAACGCTACGCAGGGCAAAAGCGGTTCTCGTCCTCCGTGCTTGCTTTTTCTCAGAAAGAGCCGTGGTGTGCGTTTTCGCCGGAAAACGCGTTTTCGGCCGAAAACGTGTACGTTTGCACTTCCCCGCCACAGGGAAGCTGCTAGCCGGGAATTCTCTGCCTGGTTCTACCCGCTGCCCGGAACGCTACGCAGGGCAAAAGCGGTTCTCGTCCTCCGTGCTTGCTTTTTCTCAGAAAGAGCCGTGGTGTGCGTTTTCGCCGGAAAACGCGTTTTCGGCCGAAAACGTGTACGTTTGCACTTCCCCGCCACAGGGAAGCTGCTAGCCGGGAATTCTCTGCCTGGTTCTACCCGCTGCCCGGAACGCTACGCAGGGCAAAAGCGGTTCTCGTCCTCCGTGCTTGCTTTTTCTCAGAAAGAGCCGTGGTGTGCGTTTTCGCCGGAAAACGCGTTTTCGGCCGAAAACGTGTACGTTTGCACTTCCCCGCCACAGGGAAGCTGCTAGCCGGGAATTCTCTGCCTGGTTCTACCCGCTGCCCGGAACGCTACGCAGGGCAAAAGCGGTTCTCGTCCTCCGTGCTTGCTTTTTCTCAGAAAGAGCCGTGGTGTGCGTTTTCGCCGGAAAACGCGTTTTCGGCCGAAAACGTGTACTTTTGCACTTCCCCGCTACAGGGAAGCTGCTAGCCGGGAATTCTCTGCCTGGTTCTACCCGCTGCCCGGAACGCTACGCAGGGCAAAAGCGGTTCTCGTCCTCCGTGCTTGCTTTTTCTCAGAAAGAGCCGTGGTGTGCCTTTTCGCCGGAAAACGCGTTTTCGGCCGAAAACGTGTACGTTTGCACTTCCCCGCCACAGGGAAGCTGCTAGCCGGGAATTCTCTGCCTGGTTCTACCCGCTGCCCGGAACGTTACGCAGGGCAAAAGCGGTTCTCCTCCTCCGTGCTTGCTTTTTCTCAGAAAGAGCCGTGGTGTGCGTTTTCGCCGGAAAACGCGTTTTCGGCCGAAAACGTGTACGTTTGCACTTCCCCGCCACAGGGAAGCTGCTAGCCGGGAATTCTCTGCCTGGTTCTACCCGCTGCCCGGAACGCTACGCAGGGCAAAAGCGGTTCTCGTCCTCGGTGCTTGCTTTTTCTCAGAAAGAGCCGTGGTGTGCGTTTTCGCCGGAAAACGCGTTTTCGGCCGAAAACGTGTACGTTTGCACTTCCCCGCCACAGGGAAGCTGCTAGCCGGGAATTCTCTGCCTGGTTCTACCCGCTGCCCGGAACGCTACGCAGGGCAAAAGCGGTTCTCGTCCTCCGTGCTTGCTTTTTCTCAGAAAGAGCCGTGGTGTGCGTTTTCGCCGGAAAACGCGTTTTCGGCCGAAAACGTGTACGTTTGCACTTCCCCGCCACCGGGAAGCTGCTAGCCGGGAATTCTCTGCCTGGTTCTACCCGCTGCCCGGAACGCTACGCAGGGCAAAAGCGGTTTTCGTCCTCCGTGCTTGCTTTTTCTCAGAAAGAGCCGTGGTGTGCGTTTTCGCCGGAAAACGCGTTTTCGGCCGAAAACGTGTACGTTTGCACTTCCCCGCCACAGGGAAGCTGCTAGCCGGGAATTCTCTGCCTGGTTCTACCCGCTGCCCGGAACGCTACGCAGGGCAAAAGCGGTTCTCGTCCTCCGTGCTTGCTTTTTCTCAGAAAGAGCCGTGGTGTGCGTTTTCGCCGGAAAACGCGTTTTCGGCCGAAAACGTGTACGTTTGCACTTCCCCGCCACAGGGAAGCTGCTAGCCGGGAATTCTCTGCCTGGTTCTACCCGCTGCCCGGAACGCTACGCAGGGCAAAAGCGGTTCTCGTCCTCCGTGCTTGCTTTTTCTCAGAAAGAGCCGTGGTGTGCGTTTTCGCCGGAAAACGCGTTTTCGGCCGAAAACGTGTACGTTTGCACTTCCCCGCCACAGGGAAGCTGCTAGCCGGGAATTCTCTGCCTGGTTCTACCCGCTGCCCGGAACGCTACGCAGGGCAATAGCGGTTCTCGTCCTCCGTGCTTGCTTTTTCTCAGAAAGAGCCGTGGTGTGCGTTTTCGCCGGAAAACGCGTTTTCGGCCGAAAACGTGTACGTTTGCACTTCCCCGCCACAGGGAAGCTGCTAGCCGGGAATTCTCTGCCTGGTTCTACCCGCTGCCCGGAACGCTACGCAGGGCAAAAGCGGTTCTCGTCCTCGGTGCTTGCTTTTTCTCAGAAAGAGCCGTGGTGTGCGTTTTCGCCGGAAAACGCGTTTTCGGCCGAAAACGTGTACGTTTGCACTTCCCCGCCACAGGGAAGCTGCTAGCCGGGAATTCTCTGCCTGGTTCTACCCGCTGCCCGGAACGCTACGCAGGGCAAAAGCGGTTCTCGTCCTCCGTGCTTGCTTTTTCTCAGAAAGAGCCGTGGTGTGCGTTTTCGCCGGAAAACGCGTTTTCGGCCGAAAACGTGTACGTTTGCACTTCCCCGCCACAGGGAAGCTGCTAGCCGGGAATTCTCTGCCTGGTTCTACCCGCTGCCCGGAACGCTACGCAGGGCAAAAGCGGTTCTCGTCCTCCGTGCTTGCTTTTTCTCAGAAAGAGCCGTGGTGTGCGTTTTCGCCGGAAAACGCGTTTTCGGCCGAAAACGTGTACGCTTGCACTTCCCCGCCACAGGGAAGCTGCTAGCCGGGAATTCTCTGCCTGGTTCTACCCGCTGCCCGGAACGCTACGCAGGGCAAAAGCGGTTCTCGTCCTCCGTGCTTGCTTTTTCTCAGAAAGAGCCGTGGTGTGCGTTTTCGCCGGAAAACGCGTTTTCGGCCGAAAACGTGTACGTTTGCACTTCCCCGCCACAGGGAAGCTGCTAGCCGGGAATTCTCTGCCTGGTTCTACCCGCTGCCCGTAACGCTACGCAGGGCAATAGCGGTTCTCGTCCTCGGTGCTTGCTTTTTCTCAGAAAGAGCCGTGGTGTGCGTTTTCGCCGGAAAACGCGTTTTCGGCCGAAAACGTGTACGTTTGCACTTCCCCGCCACAGGGAAGCTGCTAGCCGGGAATTCTCTGCCTGGTTCTACCCGCTGCCCGGAACGCTACGCAGGGCAAAAGCGGTTCTCGTCCTCCGTGCTTGCTTTTTCTCAGAAAGAGCCGTGGTGTGCGTTTTCGCCGGAAAACGCGTTTTCGGCCGAAAACGTGTACGTTTGCACTTCCCCGCCACAGGGAAGCTGCTAGCCGGGAATTCTCTGCCTGGTTCTACCCGCTGCCCGGAACGCTACGCAGGGCAAAAGCGGTTCTCGTCCTCCGTGCTTGCTTTTTCTCAGAAAGAGCCGTGGTGTGCGTTTTCGCCGGAAAACGCGTTTTCGGCCGAAAACGTGTACGTTTGCACTTCCCCGCCACAGGGAAGCTGCTAGCCGGGAATTCTCTGCCTGGTTCTACCCGCTGCCCGGAACGCTACGCAGGGCAATAGCGGTTCTCGTCCTCCGTGCTTGCTTTTTCTCAGAAAGAGCCGTGGTGTGCGTTTTCGCCGGAAAACGCGTTTTCGGCCGAAAACGTGTACGTTTGCACTTCCCCGCCACAGGGAAGCTGCTAGCCGGGAATTCTCTGCCTGGTTCTACCCGCTGCCCGGAACGCTACGCAGGGCAAAAGCGGTTCTCGTCCTCCGTGCTTGCTTTTTCTCAGAAAGAGCCGTGGTGTGCGTTTTTGCCGGAAAACGCGTTTTCGGCCGAAAACGTGTACGTTTGCACTTCCCCGCCACAGGGAAGCTGCTAGCCGGGAATTCTCTGCCTGGTTCTACCCGCTGCCCGGAACGCTACGCAGGGCAAAAGCGGTTCTCGTCCTCCGTGCTTGCTTTTTCTCAGAAAGAGCCGTGGTGTGCGTTTTTGCCGGAAAACGCGTTTTCGGCCGAAAACGTGTACGTTTGCACTTCCCCGCCACAGGGAAGCTGCTAGCCGGGAATTCTCTGCCTGGTTCTACCCGCTGCCCGGAACGCTACGCAGGGCAAAAGCGGTTCTCGTCCTCCGTGCTTGCTTTTTCTCAGAAAGAGCCGTGGTGTGCGTTTTCGCCGGAAAACGCGTTTTCGGCCGAAAACTGTACGTTTGCACTTCCCCGCCACAGGGAAGCTGCTAGCCGGGAATTCTCTGCCTGGTTCTACCCGCTGCCCGGAACGCTACGCAGGGCAAAAGCGGTTCTCGTCCTCCGTGCTTGCTTTTTCTCAGAAAGAGCCGTGGTGTGCGTTTTCGCCGGAAAACGCGTTTTCGGCCGAAAACGTGTACGTTTGCACTTCCCCGCCACAGGGAAGCTGCTAGCCGGGAATTCTCTGCCTGGTTCTACCCGCTGCCCGGAACGCTACGCAGGGCAAAAGCGGTTCTCGTCCTCCGTGCTTGCTTTTTCTCAGAAAGAGCCGTGGTGTGCCTTTTCGCCGGAAAACGCGTTTTCGGCCGAAAACGTGTACGTTTGCACTTCCCCGCCACAGGGAAGCTGCTAGCCGGGAATTCTCTGCCTGGTTCTACCCGCTGCCCGGAACGCTACGCAGGGCAAAAGCGGTTCTCGTCCTCCGTGCTTGCTTTTTCTCAGAAAGAGCCGTGGTGTGCGTTTTTGCCGGAAAACGCGTTTTCGGCCGAAAACGTGTACGTTTGCACTTCCCCGCCACAGGGAAGCTGCTAGCCGGGAATTCTCTGCCTGGTTCTACCCGCTGCCCGGAACGCTACGCAGGGCAAAAGCGGTTCTCGTCCTCCGTGCTTGCTTTTTCTCAGAAAGAGCCGTGGTGTGCGTTTTCGCCGGAAAACGCGTTTTCGGCCGAAAACGTGTACGTTTGCACTTCCCCGCCACAGGGAAGCTGCTAGCCGGGAATTCTCTGCCTGGTTCTACCCGCTGCCCGGAACGCTACGCAGGGCAAAAGCGGTTCTCGTCCTCCGTGCTTGCTTTTTCTCAGAAAGAGCCGTGGTGTGCGTTTTCGCCGGAAAACGCGTTTTCGGCCGAAAACGTGTACGTTTGCACTTCCCCGCCACAGGGAAGCTGCTAGCCGGGAATTCTCTGCCTGGTTCTACCCGCTGCCCGGAACGCTACGCAGGGCAAAAGCGGTTCTCGTCCTCCGTGCTTGCTTTTTCTCAGAAAGAGCCATGGTGTGCGTTTTCGCCGGAAAACGCGTTTTCGGCCGAAAACGTCTACGTTTGCACTTCCCCGCCACAAGGAAGCTGCTAGCCGGGAATTCTCTGCCTGGTTCTACCCGCTGCCCGGAACGCTACGCAGGGCAAAAGCGGTTCTCGTCCTCCGTGCTTGCTTTTTCTCAGAAAGAGCCGTGGTGTGCGTTTTCGCCGGAAAACGCGTTTTCGGCCGAAAACGTGTACGTTTGCACTTCCCCGCCACAGGGAAGCTGCTAGCCGGGAATTCTCTGCCTGGTTCTACCCGCTGCCCGGAACGCTACGCAGGGCAAAAGCGGTTCTCGTCCTCCGTGCTTGCTTTTTCTCAGAAAGAGCCGTGGTGTGCGTTTTCGCCGGAAAACGCGTTTTCGGCCGAAAACGTGTACGTTTGCACTTCCCCGCCACAGGGAAGCTGCTAGCCGGGAATTCTCTGCCTGGTTCTACCCGCTGCCCGGAACGCTACGCAGGGCAATAGCGGTTCTCGTCCTCGGTGCTTGCTTTTTCTCAGAAAGAGCCGTGGTGTGCCTTTTCGCCGGAAAACGCGTTTTCGGCCGAAAACGTGTACGTTTGCACTTCCCCGCCACAGGGAAGCTGCTAGCCGGGAATTCTCTGCCTGGTTCTACCCGCTGCCCGGAACGCTACGCAGGGCAAAAGCGGTTCTCGTCCTCCGTGCTTGCTTTTTCTCAGAAAGAGCCGTGGTGTGCGTTTTTGCCGGAAAACGCGTTTTCGGCCGAAAACGTGTACGTTTGCACTTCCCCGCCACAGGGAAGCTGCTAGCCGGGAATTCTCTGCCTGGTTCTACCCGCTGCCCGGAACGCTACGCAGGGCAAAAGCGGTTCTCGTCCTCCGTGCTTGCTTTGTCTCAGAAAGAGCCGTGGTGTGCGTTTTCGCCGGAAAACGCGTTTTCGGCCGAAAACGTGTACGTTCGCACTTCCCCGCCACCGGGAAGCTGCTAGCCGGGAATTCTCTGCCTGGTTCTACCCGCTGCCCGGAACGCTACGCAGGGCAAAAGCGGTTCTCGTCCTCCGTGCTTGCTTTTTCTCAGAAAGAGCCGTGGTGTGCGTTTTCGCCGGAAAACGCGTTTTCGGCCGAAAACGTGTACGTTTGCACTTCCCCGCCACAGGGAAGCTGCTAGCCGGGAATTCTCTGCCTGGTTCTACCCGCTGCCCGGAACGCTACGCAGGGCAAAAGCGGTTCTCGTCCTCCGTGCTTGCTTTTTCTCAGAAAGAGCCGTGGTGTGCGTTTTCGCCGGAAAAGGTGTTTTCGGCCGAAAACGTGTACGTTTGCACTTCCCCGCCACAGGGAAGCTGCTAGCCGGGAATTCTCTGCCTGGTTCTACCCGCTGCCCGGAACGCTACGCAGGGCATAAGCAGTTCTCGTCCTCCGTGCTTGCTTTTTCTCAGAAAGAGCCGTGGTGTGCGTTTTCGCCGGAAAACGCGTTTTCGGCCGAAAACGTGTACGTTTGCACTTCCCCGCCACAGGGAAGCTGCTAGCCGGGAATTCTCTGCCTGGTTCTACCCGCTGCCCGGAACGCTACGCAGGGCAAAAGCGGTTCTCGTCCTCCGTGCTTGCTTTTTCTCAGAAAGAGCCGTGGTGTGCGTTTTCGCCGGAAAACGCGTTTTCGGCCGAAAACGTGTACGTTTGCACTTCCCCGCCACAGGGAAGCTGCTAGCCGGGAATTCTCTGCCTGGTTCTACCCGCTGCCCGGAACGCTACGCAGGGCAAAAGCGGTTCTCGTCCTCCGTGCTTGCTTTTTCTCAGAAAGAGCCGTGGTGTGCGTTTTCGCCGGAAAACGCGTTTTCGGCCGAAAACGTGTACGTTTGCACTTCCCCGCCACAGGGAAGCTGCTAGCCGGGAATTCTCTGCCTGGTTCTACCCGCTGCCCGGAACGCTACGCAGGGCAAAAGCGGTTCTCGTCCTCCGTGCTTGCTTTTTCTCAGAAAGAGCCGTGGTGTGCGTTTTCGCCGGAAAACGCGTTTTCGGCCGAAAACGTGTACGTTTGCACTTCCCCGCCACAGGGAAGCTGCTAGCCGGGAATTCTCTGCCTGGTTCTACCCGCTGCCCGGAACGCTACGCAAGGCAAAAGCGGTTCTCGTCCTCCGTGCTTGCTTTTTCTCAGAAAGAGCCGTGGTGTGCGTTTTCGCCGGAAAACGCGTTTTCGGCCGAAAACGTGTACGTTTGCACTTCCCCGCCACAGGGAAGCTGCTAGCCGGGAATTCTCTGCCTGGTTCTACCCGCTGCCCGGAACGCTACGCAGGGCAAAAGCGGTTCTCGTCCTCCGTGCTTGCTTTTTCTCAGAAAGAGCCGTGGTGTGCGTTTTTGCCGGAAAACGCGTTTTCGGCCGAAAACGTGTACGTTTGCACTTCCCCGCCACAGGGAAGCTGCTAGCCGGGAATTCTCTGCCTGGTTCTACCCGCTGCCCGGAACGCTACGCAGGGCAATAGCGGTTCTCGTCCTCCGTGCTTGCTTTTTCTCAGAAAGAGCCGTGGTGTGCGTTTTCGCCGGAAAACGCGTTTTCCTCCGAAAACGTGTACGTTTGCACTTCCCCGCCACAGGGAAGCTGCTAGCCGGGAATTCTCTGCCTGGTTCTACCCGCTGCCCGGAACGCTACGCAGGGCAAAAGCGGTTCTCGTCCTCCGTGCTTGCTTTTTCTCAGAAAGAGCCGTGGTGTGCGTTTTCGCCGGAAAACGCGTTTTCGGCCGAAAACGTGTACGTTTGCACTTCCCCGCCACAGGGAAGCTGCTAGCCGGGAATTCTCTGCCTGGTTCTACCCGCTGCCCGGAACGCTACGCAGAGCAAAAGCGGTTCTCGTCCTCGGTGCTTGCTTTTTCTCAGAAAGAGCCCTGGTGTGCCTTTTCGCCGGAAAACGCGTTTTCGGCCGAAAACGTGTACGTTTGCACTTCCCCGCCACAGGGAAGCTGCTAGCCGGGAATTCTCTGCCTGGTTCTACCCGCTGCCCGGAACGCTACGCAGGGCAAAAGCGGTTCTCGTCCTCCGTGCTTGCTTTTTCTCAGAAAGAGCCGTGGTGTGCCTTTTCGCCGGAAAACGCGTTTTCGGCCGAAAACGTGTACGTTTGCACTTCCCCGCCACAGGGAAGCTGCTAGCCGGGAATTCTCTGCCTGGTTCTACCCGCTGCCCGGAACGCTACGCAGGGCAAAAGCGGTTCTCGTCCTCGGTGCTTGCTTTCTCTCAGAAAGAGCCGTGGTGTGCGTTTTCGCCGGAAAACGCGTTTTCGGCCGAAAACGTGTACGTTTGCACTTCCCCGCCACAGGGAAGCTGCTAGCCGGGAATTCTCTGCCTGGTTCTACCCGATGCCCGGAACGCTACGCAGGGCAAAAGCGGTTCTCGTCCTCCGTGCTTGCTTTTTCTCAGAAAGAGCCGTGGTGTGCGTTTTCGCCGGAAAACTCGTTTTCGGCCGAAAACGTGTACGTTTGCACTTCCCCGCCACAGGGAAGCTGCTAGCCGGGAATTCTCTGCCTGGTTCTACCCGCTGCCCGGAACGCTACGCAGGGCAAAAGCGGTTCTCGTCCTCCGTGCTTGCTTTTTCTCAGAAAGAGCCGTGGTGTGCGTTTTCGCCGGAAAACGCGTTTTCGGCCGAAAACGTGTACGTTTGCACTTCCCCGCCACAGGGAAGCTGCTAGCCGGGAATTCTCTGCCTGGTTCTACCCGCTGCCCGGAACGCTACGCAGGGCAAAAGCGGTTCTCGTCCTCGGTGCTTGCTTTTTCTCAGAAAGAGCCGTGGTGTGCGTTTTCGCCGGAAAACGCGTTTTCGGCCGAAAACGTGTACGTTTGCACTTCCCCGCCACAGGGAAGCTGCTAGCCGGGAATTCTCTGCCTGGTTCTACCCGCTGCCCGGAACGCTACGCAGGGCAAAAGCGGTTCTCGTCCTCCGTGCTTGCTTTTTCTCAGAAAGAGCCGTGGTGTGCGTTTTCGCCGGAAAACGCGTTTTCGGCCGAAAACGTGTACGTTTGCACTTCCCCGCCACAGGGAAGCTGCTAGCCGGGAATTCTCTGCCTGGTTCTACCCGCTGCCCGGAACGCTACGCAGGGCAAAAGCGGTTCTCGTCCTCCGTGCTTGCTTTTTCTCAGAAAGAGCCGTGGTGTGCGTTTTCGCCGGAAAACGCGTTTTCGGCCGAAAACGTGTACGTTTGCACTTCCCCGCCACAGGGAAGCTGCTAGCCGGGAATTCTCTGCCTGGTTCTACCCGCTGCCCGGAACGCTACGCAGGGCAAAAGCGGTTCTCGTCCTCGGTGCTTGCTTTTTCTCAGAAAGAGCCGTGGTGTGCGTTTTCGCCGGAAAACGCGTTTTCGGCCGAAAACGTGTACGTTTGCACTTACCCGCCACAGGGAAGCTGCTAGCCGGGAATTCTCTGCCTGGTTCTACCCGCTGCCCGGAACGCTACGCAGGGCAAAAGCGGTTCTCGTCCTCCGTGCTTGCTTTTTCTCAGAAAGAGCCGTGGTGTGCGTTTTCGCCGGAAAAGGCGTTTTCGGCCGAAAACGTGTACGTTTGCACTTCCCCGCCACAGGGAAGCTGCTAGCCGGGAATTCTCTGCCTGGTTCTACCCGCTGCCCGGAACGCTACGCAGGGCAAAAGCGGTTCTCGTCCTCCGTGCTTGCTTTTTCTCAGAAAGAGCCGTGGTGTGCCTTTTCGCCGGAAAACGCGTTATCGGCCGAAAACGTGTACGTTTGCACTTCCCCGCCACAGGGAAGCTGCTAGCCGGGAATTCTCTGCCTGGTTCTACCCGCTGCCCGGAACGCTACGCAGGGCAAAAGCGGTTCTCGTCCTCCGTGCTTGCTTTTTCTCAGAAAGAGCCGTGGTGTGCGTTTTCGCCGGAAAACGCGTTTTCGGCCGAAAACGTGTACGTTTGCACTTCCCCGCCACAGGGAAGCTGCTAGCCGGGAATTCTCTGCCTGGTTCTACCCGCTGCCCGGAACGCTACGCAGGGCAAAAGCGGTTCTCGTCCTCCGTGCTTGCTTTTTCTCAGAAAGAGCCGTGGTGTGCGTTTTCGCCGGAAAAGGCGTTTTCGGCCGAAAACGTGTACGTTTGCACTTCCCCGCCACAGGGAAGCTGCTAGCCGGGAATTCTCTGCCTGGTTCTACCCGCTGCCCGGAACGCTACGCAGGGCAAAAGCGGTTCTCGTCCTCCGTGCTTGCTTTTTCTCAGAAAGAGCCGTGGTGTGCCTTTTCGCCGGAAAACGCGTTATCGGCCGAAAACGTGTACGTTTGCACTTCCCCGCCACAGGGAAGCTGCTAGCCGGGAATTCTCTGCCTGGTTCTACCCGCTGCCCGGAACGCTACGCAGGGCAAAAGCGGTTCTCGTCCTCCGTGCTTGCTTTTTCTCAGAAAGAGCCGTGGTGTGCGTTTTCGCCGGAAAACGCGTTTTCGGCCGAAAACGTGTACGTTTGCACTTCCCCGCCACAGGGAAGCTGCTAGCCGGGAATTCTCTGCCTGGTTCTACCCGCTGCCCGGAACGCTACGCAGAGCAAAAGCGGTTCTCGTCCTCGGTGCTTGCTTTTTCTCAGAAAGAGCCCTGGTGTGCCTTTTCGCCGGAAAACGCGTTTTCGGCCGAAAACGTGTACGTTTGCACTTCCCCGCCACAGGGAAGCTGCTAGCCGGGAATTCTCTGCCTGGTTCTACCCGCTGCCCGGAACGCTACGCAGGGCAAAAGCGGTTCTCGTCCTCCGTGCTTGCTTTTTCTCAGAAAGAGCCGTGGTGTGCGTTTTCGCCGGAAAACGCGTTTTCGGCCGAAAACGTGTACGTTTGCACTTCCCCGCCACAGGGAAGCTGCTAGCCGGGAATTCTCTGCCTGGTTCTACCCGCTGCCCGGAACGCTACGCAAGGCAAAAGCGGTTCTCGTCCTCCGTGCTTGCTTTTTCTCAGAAAGAGCCGTGGTGTGCGTTTTCGCCGGAAAACGCGTTTTCGGCCGAAAACGTGTACGTTTGCACTTCCCCGCCACAGGGAAGCTGCTAGCCGGGAATTCTCTGCCTCGTTCTACCCGCTGCCCGGAACGCTACGCAGGGCAAAAGCGGTTCTCGTCCTCCGTGCTTGCTTTTTCTCAGAAAGAGCCGTGGTGTGCGTTTTCGCCGGAAAACGCGTTTTCGGCCGAAAACGTGTACGTTTGCACTTCCCCGCCACAGGGAAGCTGCTAGCCGGGAATTCTCTGCCTGGTTCTACCCGCTGCCCGGAACGCTACGCAGGGCAAAAGCGGTTCTCGTCCTCCGTGCTTGCTTTTTCTCAGAAAGAGCCGTGGTGTGCGTTTTCGCCGGAAAACGCGTTTTCGGCCGAAAACGTGTACGTTTGCACTTCCCCGCCACAGGGAAGCTGCTAGCCGGGAATTCTCTGCCTGGTTCTACCCGCTGCCCGGAACGCTACGCAGGGCAAAAGCGGTTCTCGTCCTCCGTGCTTGCTTTTTCTCAGAAAGAGCCGTGGTGTGCGTTTTCGCCGGAAAACGCGTTTTCGGCCGAAAACGTGTACGTTTGCACTTCCCCGCCACAGGGAAGCTGCTAGCCGGGAATTCTCTGCCTGGTTCTACCCGCTGCCCGGAACGCTACGCAGGGCAAAAGCGGTTCTCGTCCTCCGTGCTTGCTTTTTCTCAGAAAGAGCCGTGGTGTGCCTTTTCGCCGGAAAACGCGTTATCGGCCGAAAACGTGTACGTTTGCACTTCCCCGCCACAGGGAAGCTGCTAGCCGGGAATTCTCTGCCTGGTTCTACCCGCTGCCCGGAACGCTACGCAGGGCAAAAGCGGTTCTCGTCCTCCGTGCTTGCTTTTTCTCAGAAAGAGCCGTGGTGTGCGTTTTTGCCGGAAAACGCGTTTTCGGCCGAAAACGTGTACTTTTGCACTTCCCCGCTACAGGGAAGCTGCTAGCCGGGAATTCTCTGCCTGGTTCTACCCGCTGCCCGGAACGCTACGCAGGGCAAAAGCGGTTCTCGTCCTCCGTGCTTGCTTTTTCTCAGAAAGAGCCGTGGTGTGCCTTTTCGCCGGAAAACGCGTTTTCGGCCGAAAACGTGTACGTTTGCACTTCCCCGCCACAGGGAAGCTGCTAGCCGGGAATTCTCTGCCTGGTTCTACCCGCTGCCCGGAACGTTACGCAGGGCAAAAGCGGTTCTCCTCCTCCGTGCTTGCTTTTTCTCAGAAAGAGCCGTGGTGTGCGTTTTCGCCGGAAAACGCGTTTTCGGCCGAAAACGTGTACGTTTGCACTTCCCCGCCACAGGGAAGCTGCTAGCCGGGAATTCTCTGCCTGGTTCTACCCGCTGCCCGGAACGCTACGCAGGGCAAAAGCGGTTCTCGTCCTCGGTGCTTGCTTTTTCTCAGAAAGAGCCGTGGTGTGCGTTTTCGCCGGAAAACGCGTTTTCGGCCGAAAACGTGTACGTTTGCACTTCCCCGCCACAGGGAAGCTGCTAGCCGGGAATTCTCTGCCTGGTTCTACCCGCTGCCCGGAACGCTACGCAGGGCAAAAGCGGTTCTCGTCCTCCGTGCTTGCTTTTTCTCAGAAAGAGCCGTGGTGTGCGTTTTCGCCGGAAAACGCGTTTTCGGCCGAAAACGTGTACGTTTGCACTTCCCCGCCACCGGGAAGCTGCTAGCCGGGAATTCTCTGCCTGGTTCTACCCGCTGCCCGGAACGCTACGCAGGGCAAAAGCGGTTTTCGTCCTCCGTGCTTGCTTTTTCTCAGAAAGAGCCGTGGTGTGCGTTTTCGCCGGAAAACGCGTTTTCGGCCGAAAACGTGTACGTTTGCACTTCCCCGCCACAGGGAAGCTGCTAGCCGGGAATTCTCTGCCTGGTTCTACCCGGTGCCCGGAACGCTACGCAGGGCAAAAGCGGTTCTCGTCCTCCGTGCTTGCTTTTTCTCAGAAAGAGCCGTGGTGTGCGTTTTCGCCGGAAAACGCGTTTTCGGCCGAAAACGTGTACGTTTGCACTTCCCCGCCACAGGGAAGCTGCTAGCCGGGAATTCTCTGCCTGGTTCTACCCGCTGCCCGGAACGCTACGCAGGGCAAAAGCGGTTCTCGTCCTCGGTGCTTGCTTTTTCTCAGAAAGAGCCGTGGTGTGCGTTTTCGCCGGAAAACGCGTTTTCGGCCGAAAACGTGTACGTTTGCACTTCCCCGCCACAGGGAAGCTGCTAGCCGGGAATTCTCTGCCTGGTTCTACCCGCTGCCCGGAACGCTACGCAGGGCAATAGCGGTTCTCGTCCTCCGTGCTTGCTTTTTCTCAGAAAGAGCCGTGGTGTGCGTTTTCGCCGGAAAACGCGTTTTCGGCCGAAAACGTGTACGTTTGCACTTCCCCGCCACAGGGAAGCTGCTAGCCGGGAATTCTCTGCCTGGTTCTACCCGCTGCCCGGAACGCTACGCAGGGCAAAAGCGGTTCTCGTCCTCGGTGCTTGCTTTTTCTCAGAAAGAGCCGTGGTGTGCGTTTTCGCCGGAAAACGCGTTTTCGGCCGAAAACGTGTACGTTTGCACTTCCCCGCCACAGGGAAGCTGCTAGCCGGGAATTCTCTGCCTGGTTCTACCCGCTGCCCGGAACGCTACGCAGGGCAAAAGCGGTTCTCGTCCTCCGTGCTTGCTTTTTCTCAGAAAGAGCCGTGGTGTGCGTTTTCGCCGGAAAACGCGTTTTCGGCCGAAAACGTGTACGTTTGCACTTCCCCGCCACAGGGAAGCTGCTAGCCGGGAATTCTCTGCCTGGTTCTACCCGCTGCCCGGAACGCTACGCAGGGCAAAAGCGGTTCTCGTCCTCCGTGCTTGCTTTTTCTCAGAAAGAGCCGTGGTGTGCGTTTTCGCCGGAAAACGCGTTTTCGGCCGAAAACGTGTACGCTTGCACTTCCCCGCCACAGGGAAGCTGCTAGCCGGGAATTCTCTGCCTGGTTCTACCCGCTGCCCGGAACGCTACGCAGGGCAAAAGCGGTTCTCGTCCTCCGTGCTTGCTTTTTCTCAGAAAGAGCCGTGGTGTGCGTTTTCGCCGGAAAACGCGTTTTCGGCCGAAAACGTGTACGTTTGCACTTCCCCGCCACAGGGAAGCTGCTAGCCGGGAATTCTCTGCCTGGTTCTACCCGCTGCCCGTAACGCTACGCAGGGCAATAGCGGTTCTCGTCCTCGGTGCTTGCTTTTTCTCAGAAAGAGCCGTGGTGTGCGTTTTCGCCGGAAAACGCGTTTTCGGCCGAAAACGTGTACGTTTGCACTTCCCCGCCACAGGGAAGCTGCTAGCCGGGAATTCTCTGCCTGGTTCTACCCGCTGCCCGGAACGCTACGCAGGGCAAAAGCGGTTCTCGTCCTCCGTGCTTGCTTTTTCTCAGAAAGAGCCGTGGTGTGCGTTTTCGCCGGAAAACGCGTTTTCGGCCGAAAACGTGTACGTTTGCACTTCCCCGCCACAGGGAAGCTGCTAGCCGGGAATTCTCTGCCTGGTTCTACCCGCTGCCCGGAACGCTACGCAGGGCAAAAGCGGTTCTCGTCCTCCGTGCTTGCTTTTTCTCAGAAAGAGCCGTGGTGTGCGTTTTCGCCGGAAAACGCGTTTTCGGCCGAAAACGTGTACGTTTGCACTTCCCCGCCACAGGGAAGCTGCTAGCCGGGAATTCTCTGCCTGGTTCTACCCGCTGCCCGGAACGCTACGCAGGGCAATAGCGGTTCTCGTCCTCCGTGCTTGCTTTTTCTCAGAAAGAGCCGTGGTGTGCGTTTTCGCCGGAAAACGCGTTTTCGGCCGAAAACGTGTACGTTTGCACTTCCCCGCCACAGGGAAGCTGCTAGCCGGGAATTCTCTGCCTGGTTCTACCCGCTGCCCGGAACGCTACGCAGGGCAAAAGCGGTTCTCGTCCTCCGTGCTTGCTTTTTCTCAGAAAGAGCCGTGGTGTGCGTTTTTGCCGGAAAACGCGTTTTCGGCCGAAAACGTGTACGTTTGCACTTCCCCGCCACAGGGAAGCTGCTAGCCGGGAATTCTCTGCCTGGTTCTACCCGCTGCCCGGAACGCTACGCAGGGCAAAAGCGGTTCTCGTCCTCCGTGCTTGCTTTTTCTCAGAAAGAGCCGTGGTGTGCGTTTTTGCCGGAAAACGCGTTTTCGGCCGAAAACGTGTACGTTTGCACTTCCCCGCCACAGGGAAGCTGCTAGCCGGGAATTCTCTGCCTGGTTCTACCCGCTGCCCGGAACGCTACGCAGGGCAAAAGCGGTTCTCGTCCTCCGTGCTTGCTTTTTCTCAGAAAGAGCCGTGGTGTGCGTTTTCGCCGGAAAACGCGTTTTCGGCCGAAAACTGTACGTTTGCACTTCCCCGCCACAGGGAAGCTGCTAGCCGGGAATTCTCTGCCTGGTTCTACCCGCTGCCCGGAACGCTACGCAGGGCAAAAGCGGTTCTCGTCCTCCGTGCTTGCTTTTTCTCAGAAAGAGCCGTGGTGTGCGTTTTCGCCGGAAAACGCGTTTTCGGCCGAAAACGTGTACGTTTGCACTTCCCCGCCACAGGGAAGCTGCTAGCCGGGAATTCTCTGCCTGGTTCTACCCGCTGCCCGGAACGCTACGCAGGGCAAAAGCGGTTCTCGTCCTCCGTGCTTGCTTTTTCTCAGAAAGAGCCGTGGTGTGCCTTTTCGCCGGAAAACGCGTTTTCGGCCGAAAACGTGTACGTTTGCACTTCCCCGCCACAGGGAAGCTGCTAGCCGGGAATTCTCTGCCTGGTTCTACCCGCTGCCCGGAACGCTACGCAGGGCAAAAGCGGTTCTCGTCCTCCGTGCTTGCTTTTTCTCAGAAAGAGCCGTGGTGTGCGTTTTTGCCGGAAAACGCGTTTTCGGCCGAAAACGTGTACGTTTGCACTTCCCCGCCACAGGGAAGCTGCTAGCCGGGAATTCTCTGCCTGGTTCTACCCGCTGCCCGGAACGCTACGCAGGGCAAAAGCGGTTCTCGTCCTCCGTGCTTGCTTTTTCTCAGAAAGAGCCGTGGTGTGCGTTTTCGCCGGAAAACGTGTTTTCGGCCGAAAACGTGTACGTTTGCACTTCCCCGCCACAGGGAAGCTGCTAGCCGGGAATTCTCTGCCTGGTTCTACCCGCTGCCCGGAACGCTACGCAGGGCAAAAGCGGTTCTCGTCCTCCGTGCTTGCTTTTTCTCAGAAAGAGCCGTGGTGTGCGTTTCCGCCGGAAAACGCGTTTTCGGCCGAAAACGTGTACGTTTGCACTTCCCCGCCACAGGGAAGCTGCTAGCCGGGAATTCTCTGCCTGGTTCTACCCGCTGCCCGGAACGCTACGCAGGGCAAAAGCGGTTCTCGTCCTCCGTGCTTGCTTTTTCTCAGAAAGAGCCATGGTGTGCGTTTTCGCCGGAAAACGCGTTTTCGGCCGAAAACGTCTACGTTTGCACTTCCCCGCCACAAGGAAGCTGCTAGCCGGGAATTCTCTGCCTGGTTCTACCCGCTGCCCGGAACGCTACGCAGGGCAAAAGCGGTTCTCGTCCTCCGTGCTTGCTTTTTCTCAGAAAGAGCCGTGGTGTGCGTTTTCGCCGGAAAACGCGTTTTCGGCCGAAAACGTGTACGTTTGCACTTCCCCGCCACAGGGAAGCTGCTAGCCGGGAATTCTCTGCCTGGTTCTACCCGCTGCCCGGAACGCTACGCAGGGCAAAAGCGGTTCTCGTCCTCCGTGCTTGCTTTTTCTCAGAAAGAGCCGTGGTGTGCGTTTTTGCCGGAAAACGCGTTTTCGGCCGAAAACGTGTACGTTTGCACTTCCCCGCCACAGGGAAGCTGCTAGCCGGGAATTCTCTGCCTGGTTCTACCCGCTGCCCGGAACGCTACGCAGGGCAATAGCGGTTCTCGTCCTCGGTGCTTGCTTTTTCTCAGAAAGAGCCGTGGTGTGCCTTTTCGCCGGAAAACGCGTTTTCGGCCGAAAACGTGTACGTTTGCACTTCCCCGCCACAGGGAAGCTGCTAGCCGGGAATTCTCTGCCTGGTTCTACCCGCTGCCCGGAACGCTACGCAGGGCAAAAGCGGTTCTCGTCCTCCGTGCTTGCTTTTTCTCAGAAAGAGCCGTGGTGTGCGTTTTTGCCGGAAAACGCGTTTTCGGCCGAAAACGTGTACGTTTGCACTTCCCCGCCACAGGGAAGCTGCTAGCCGGGAATTCTCTGCCTGGTTCTACCCGCTGCCCGGAACGCTACGCAGGGCAAAAGCGGTTCTCGTCCTCGGTGCTTGCTTTTTCTCAGAAAGAGCCGTGGTGTGCGTTTTCGCCGGAAAACGCGTTTTCGGCCGAAAACGTGTACGTTCGCACTTCCCCGCCACCGGGAAGCTGCTAGCCGGGAATTCTCTGCCTGGTTCTACCCGCTGCCCGGAACGCTACGCAGGGCAAAAGCGGTTCTCGTCCTCCGTGCTTGCTTTTTCTCAGAAAGAGCCGTGGTGTGCCTTTTCGCCGGAAAACGCGTTTTCGGCCGAAAACGTGTACGTTTGCACTTCCCCGCCACAGGGAAGCTGCTAGCCGGGAATTCTCTGCCTGGTTCTACCCGCTGCCCGGAACGCTACGCAGGGCAAAAGCGGTTCTCGTCCTCCGTGCTTGCTTTTTCTCAGAAAGAGCCGTGGTGTGCGTTTTCGCCGGAAAAGGTGTTTTCGGCCGAAAACGTGTACGTTTGCACTTCCCCGCCACAGGGAAGCTGCTAGCCGGGAATTCTCTGCCTGGTTCTACCCGCTGCCCGGAACGCTACGCAGGGCATAAGCAGTTCTCGTCCTCCGTGCTTGCTTTTTCTCAGAAAGAGCCGTGGTGTGCGTTTTCGCCGGAAAACGCGTTTTCGGCCGAAAACGTGTACGTTTGCACTTCCCCGCCACAGGGAAGCTGCTAGCCGGGAATTCTCTGCCTGGTTCTACCCGCTGCCCGGAACGCTACGCAGGGCAAAAGCGGTTCTCGTCCTCCGTGCTTGCTTTTTCTCAGAAAGAGCCGTGGTGTGCGTTTTCGCCGGAAAACGCGTTTTCGGCCGAAAACGTGTACGTTTGCACTTCCCCGCCACAGGGAAGCTGCTAGCCGGGAATTCTCTGCCTGGTTCTACCCGCTGCCCGGAACGCTACGCAGGGCAAAAGCGGTTCTCGTCCTCCGTGCTTGCTTTTTCTCAGAAAGAGCCGTGGTGTGCGTTTTCGCCGGAAAACGCGTTTTCGGCCGAAAACGTGTACGTTTGCACTTCCCCGCCACAGGGAAGCTGCTAGCCGGGAATTCTCTGCCTGGTTCTACCCGCTGCCCGGAACGCTACGCAGGGCAAAAGCGGTTCTCGTCCTCCGTGCTTGCTTTTTCTCAGAAAGAGCCGTGGTGTGCGTTTTCGCCGGAAAACGCGTTTTCGGCCGAAAACGTGTACGTTTGCACTTCCCCGCCACAGGGAAGCTGCTAGCCGGGAATTCTCTGCCTGGTTCTACCCGCTGCCCGGAACGCTACGCAGGGCAAAAGCGGTTCTCGTCCTCCGTGCTTGCTTTTTCTCAGAAAGAGCCGTGGTGTGCGTTTTCGCCGGAAAACGCGTTTTCGGCCGAAAACGTGTACGTTTGCACTTCCCCGCCACAGGGAAGCTGCTAGCCGGGAATTCTCTGCCTGGTTCTACCCGCTGCCCGGAACGCTACGCAGGGCAAAAGCGGTTCTCGTCCTCCGTGCTTGCTTTTTCTCAGAAAGAGCCGTGGTGTGCCTTTTCGCCGGAAAACGCGTTTTCGGCCGAAAACGTGTACGTTTGCACTTCCCCGCCACAGGGAAGCTGCTAGCCGGGAATTCTCTGCCTGGTTCTACCCGCTGCCCGGAACGCTACGCAGGGCAAAAGCGGTTCTCGTCCTCCGTGCTTGGTTTTTCTCAGAAAGAGCCATGGTGTGCCTTTCCGCCGGAAAAGGCGTTTTCGGCCGAAAACGTGTACGTTTGCACTTCCCCGCCACAGGGAAGCTGCTAGCCGGGAATTCTCTGCCTGGTTCTACCCGCTGCCCGGAACGCTACGCAGGGCAAAAGCGGTTCTCGTCCTCCGTGCTTGCTTTTTCTCAGAAAGAGCCGTGGTGTGCCTTTTCGCCGGAAAACGCGTTTTCGGCCGAAAACGTGTACGTTTGCACTTCCCCGCCACAGGGAAGCTGCTAGCCGGGAATTCTCTGCCTGGTTCTACCCGCTGCCCGGAACGCTACGCAGGGCAAAAGCGGTTCTCGTCCTCCGTGCTTGCTTTTTCTCAGAAAGAGCCGTGGTGTGCGTTTTCGCCGGAAAACGCGTTTTCGGCCGAAAACGTGTACGTTTGCACTTCCCCGCCACAGGGAAGCTGCTAGCCGGGAATTCTCTGCCTGGTTCTACCCGCTGCCCGGAACGCTACGCAGGGCAAAAGCGGTTCTCCTCCTCCGTGCTTGCTTTTTCTCAGAAAGAGCCGTGGTGTGCGTTTTCGCCGGAAAACGCGTTTTCGGCCGAAAACGTGTACGTTTGCACTTCCCCGCCACAGGGAAGCTGCTAGCCGGGAATTCTCTGCCTGGTTCTACCCGCTGCCCGGAACGCTACGCAGGGCAAAAGCGGTTCTCGTCCTCCGTGCTTGCTTTTTCTCAGAAAGAGCCGTGGTGTGCGTTTTCGCCAAAAAACGCGTTTTCGGCCGAAAACGTGTACGTTTGCACTTCCCCGCCACAGGGAAGCTGCTAGCCGGGAATTCTCTGCCTGGTTCTACCCGCTGCCCGGAACGCTACGCAGGGCAAAAGCGGTTCTCGTCCTCGGTGCTTGCTTTTTCTCAGAAAGAGCCGTGGTGTGCGTTTTCGCCGGAAAACGCGTTTTCGGCCGAAAACGTGTACGTTTGCACTTCCCCGCCACAGGGAAGCTGCTAGCCGGGAATTCTCTGCCTGGTTCTACCCGCTGCCCGGAACGCTACGCAGGGCAAAAGCGGTTCTCGTCCTCCGTGCTTGCTTTTTCTCAGAAAGAGCCGTGGTGTGCGTTTTCGCCGGAAAACGCGTTTTCGGCCGAAAACGTGTACGTTTGCACTTCCCCGCCACAGGGAAGCTGCTAGCCGGGAATTCTCTGCCTGGTTCTACCCGCTGCCCGGAACGCTACGCAGGGCAAAAGCGGTTCTCGTCCTCCGTGCTTGCTTTTTCTCAGAAAGAGCCGTGGTGTGCGTTTTCGCCGGAAAACGCGTTTTCGGCCGAAAACGTGTACGTTTGCACTTCCCCGCCACAGGGAAGCTGCTAGCCGGGAATTCTCTGCCTGGTTCTACCCGCTGCCCGGAACGCTACGCAGGGCAAAAGCGGTTCTCGTCCTCCGTGCTTGCTTTTTCTCAGAAAGAGCCGTGGTGTGCGTTTTCGCCGGAAAACGCGTTTTCGGCCGAAAACGTGTACGTTTGCACTTCCCCGCCACAGGGAAGCTGCTAGCCGGGAATTCTCTGCCTGGTTCTACCCGCTGCCCGGAACGCTACGCAGGGCAAAAGCGGTTCTCGTCCTCCGTGCTTGCTTTTTCTCAGAAAGAGCCGTGGTGTGCGTTTTCGCCGGAAAACGCGTTTTCGGCCGAAAACGTGTACGTTTGCACTTCCCCGCCACAGGGAAGCTGCTAGCCGGGAATTCTCTGCCTGGTTCTACCCGCTGCCCGGAACGCTACGCAGGGCAAAAGCGGTTCTCGTCCTCCGTGCTTGCTTTTTCTCAGAAAGAGCCGTGGTGTGCGTTTTCGCCGGAAAACGCGTTTTCGGCCGAAAACGTGTACGTTTGCACTTCCCCGCCACAGGGAAGCTGCTAGCCGGGAATTCTCTGCCTGGTTCTACCCGCTGCCCGGAACGCTACGCAGGGCAAAAGCGGTTCTCGTCCTCCGTGCTTGCTTTTTCTCAGAAAGAGCCGTGGTGTGCGTTTTCGCCGGAAAACGCGTTTTCGGTCGAAAACGTGTACGTTTGCACTTCCCCGCCACAGGGAAGCTGCTAGCCGGGAATTCTCTGCCTGGTTCTACCCGCTGCCCGGAACGCTACGCAGGGCAAAAGCGGTTCTCGTCCTCCGTGCTTGCTTTTTCTCAGAAAGAGCCGTGGTGTGCGTTTTCGCCGGAAAACGCGTTTTCGGCCGAAAACGTGTACGTTTGCACTTCCCCGCCACAGGGAAGCTGCTAGCCGGGAATTCTCTGCCTGGTTCTACCCGCTGCCCGGAACGCTACGCAGGGCAAAAGCGGTTCTCGTCCTCCGTGCTTGCTTTTTCTCAGAAAGAGCCGTGGTGTGCGTTTTCGCCGGAAAACGCGTTTTCGGCCGAAAACGTGTACGTTTGCACTTCCCCGCCACAGGGAAGCTGCTAGCCGGGAATTCTCTGCCTGGTTCTACCCGCTGCCCGGAACGCTACGCAGGGCAAAAGCGGTTCTCGTCCTCCGTGCTTGCTTTTTCTCAGAAAGAGCCGTGGTGTGCGTTTTCGCCGGAAAACGCGTTTTCGGCCGAAAACGTGTACGTTTGCACTTCCCCGCCACAGGGAAGCTGCTAGCCGGGAATTCTCTGCCTGGTTCTACCCGCTGCCCGGAACGCTACGCAGGGCAAAAGCGGTTCTCGTCCTCAGTGCTTGCTTTTTCTCAGAAAGAGCCGTGGTGTGCGTTTTCGCCGGAAAACGCGTTTTCGGCCGAAAACGTGTACGTTTGCACTTCCCCGCCACAGGGAAGCTGCTAGCCGGGAATTCTCTGCCTGGTTCTACCCGCTGCCCGGAACGCTACGCAGGGCAAAAGCGGTTCTCGTCCTCCGTGCTTGCTTTTTCTCAGAAAGAGCCGTGGTGTGCGTTTTCGCCGGAAAACGCGTTTTCGGCCGAAAACGTGTACGTTTGCACTTCCCCGCCACAGGGAAGCTGCTAGCCGGGAATTCTCTGCCTGGTTCTACCCGCTGCCCGGAACGCTACGCAGGGCAAAAGCGGTTCTCGTCCTCCGTGCTTGCTTTTTCTCAGAAAGAGCCGTGGTGTGCGTTTTCGCCGGAAAACGCGTTTTCGGCCGAAAACGTGTACGTTTGCACTTCCCCGCCACAGGGAAGCTGCTAGCCGGGAATTCTCTGCCTGGTTCTACCCGCTGCCCGGAACGCTACGCAGGGCAAAAGCGGTTCTCGTCCTCCGTGCTTGCTTTTTCTCAGAAAGAGCCGTGGTGTGCGTTTTCGCCGGAAAACGCGTTTTCGGCCGAAAACGTGTACGTTTGCACTTCCCCGCCACAGGGAAGCTGCTAGCCGGGAATTCTCTGCCTGGTTCTACCCGCTGCCCGGAACGCTACGCAGGGCAAAAGCGGTTCTCGTCCTCCGTGCTTGCTTTTTCTCAGAAAGAGCCGTGGTGTGCGTTTTCGCCGGAAAACGCGTTTTCGGCCGAAAACGTGTACGTTTGCACTTCCCCGCCACAGGGAAGCTGCTAGCCGGGAATTCTCTGCCTGGTTCTACCCGCTGCCCGGAACGCTACGCAGGGCAAAAGCGGTTCTCGTCCTCCGTGCTTGCTTTTTCTCAGAAAGAGCCGTGGTGTGCGTTTTCGCCGGAAAACGCGTTTTCGGCCGAAAACGTGTACGTTTGCACTTCCCCGCCACAGGGAAGCTGCTAGCCGGGAATTCTCTGCCTGGTTCTACCCGCTGCCCGGAACGCTACGCAGGGCAAAAGCGGTTCTCGTCCTCCGTGCTTGCTTTTTCTCAGAAAGAGCCGTGGTGTGCGTTTTCGCCGGAAAACGCGTTTTCGGCCGAAAACGTGTACGTTTGCACTTCCCCGCCACAGGGAAGCTGCTAGCCGGGAATTCTCTGCCTGGTTCTACCCGCTGCCCGGAACGCTACGCAGGGCAAAAGCGGTTCTCGTCCTCCGTGCTTGCTTTTTCTCAGAAAGAGCCGTGGTGTGCGTTTTCGCCGGAAAACGCGTTTTCGGCCGAAAACGTGTACGTTTGCACTTCCCCGCCACAGGGAAGCTGCTAGCCGGGAATTCTCTGCCTGGTTCTACCCGCTGCCCGGAACGCTACGCAGGGCAAAAGCGGTTCTCGTCCTCCGTGCTTGCTTTTTCTCAGAAAGAGCCGTGGTGTGCGTTTTCGCCGGAAAACGCGTTTTCGGCCGAAAACGTGTACGTTTGCACTTCCCCGCCACAGGGAAGCTGCTAGCCGGGAATTCTCTGCCTGGTTCTACCCGCTGCCCGGAACGCTACGCAGGGCAAAAGCGGTTCTCGTCCTCCGTGCTTGCTTTTTCTCAGAAAGAGCCGTGGTGTGCGTTTTCGCCGGAAAACGCGTTTTCGGCCGAAAACGTGTACGTTTGCACTTCCCCGCCACAGGGAAGCTGCTAGCCGGGAATTCTCTGCCTGGTTCTACCCGCTGCCCGGAACGCTACGCAGGGCAAAAGCGGTTCTCGTCCTCCGTGCTTGCTTTTTCTCAGAAAGAGCCGTGGTGTGCGTTTTCGCCGGAAAACGCGTTTTCGGCCGAAAACGTGTACGTTTGCACTTCCCCGCCACAGGGAAGCTGCTAGCCGGGAATTCTCTGCCTGGTTCTACCCGCTGCCCGGAACGCTACGCAGGGCAAAAGCGGTTCTCGTCCTCCGTGCTTGCTTTTTCTCAGAAAGAGCCGTGGTGTGCGTTTTCGCCGGAAAACGCGTTTTCGGCCGAAAACGTGTACGTTTGCACTTCCCCGCCACAGGGAAGCTGCTAGCCGGGAATTCTCTGCCTGGTTCTACCCGCTGCCCGGAACGCTACGCAGGGCAAAAGCGGTTCTCGTCCTCCGTGCTTGCTTTTTCTCAGAAAGAGCCGTGGTGTGCGTTTTCGCCGGAAAACGCGTTTTCGGCCGAAAACGTGTACGTTTGCACTTCCCCGCCACAGGGAAGCTGCTAGCCGGGAATTCTCTGCCTGGTTCTACCCGCTGCCCGGAACGCTACGCAGGGCAAAAGCGGTTCTCGTCCTCCGTGCTTGCTTTTTCTCAGAAAGAGCCGTGGTGTGCGTTTTCGCCGGAAAACGCGTTTTCGGCCGAAAACGTGTACGTTTGCACTTCCCCGCCACAGGGAAGCTGCTAGCCGGGAATTCTCTGCCTGGTTCTACCCGCTGCCCGGAACGCTACGCAGGGCAAAAGCGGTTCTCGTCCTCCGTGCTTGCTTTTTCTCAGAAAGAGCCGTGGTGTGCGTTTTCGCCGGAAAACGCGTTTTCGGCCGAAAACGTGTACGTTTGCACTTCCCCGCCACAGGGAAGCTGCTAGCCGGGAATTCTCTGCCTGGTTCTACCCGCTGCCCGGAACGCTACGCAGGGCAAAAGCGGTTCTCGTCCTCCGTGCTTGCTTTTTCTCAGAAAGAGCCGTGGTGTGCGTTTTCGCCGGAAAACGCGTTTTCGGCCGAAAACGTGTACGTTTGCACTTCCCCGCCACAGGGAAGCTGCTAGCCGGGAATTCTCTGCCTGGTTCTACCCGCTGCCCGGAACGCTACGCAGGGCAAAAGCGGTTCTCGTCCTCCGTGCTTGCTTTTTCTCAGAAAGAGCCGTGGTGTGCGTTTTCGCCGGAAAACGCGTTTTCGGCCGAAAACGTGTACGTTTGCACTTCCCCGCCACAGGGAAGCTGCTAGCCGGGAATTCTCTGCCTGGTTCTACCCGCTGCCCGGAACGCTACGCAGGGCAAAAGCGGTTCTCGTCCTCCGTGCTTGCTTTTTCTCAGAAAGAGCCGTGGTGTGCGTTTTCGCCGGAAAACGCGTTTTCGGCCGAAAACGTGTACGTTTGCACTTCCCCGCCACAGGGAAGCTGCTAGCCGGGAATTCTCTGCCTGGTTCTACCCGCTGCCCGGAACGCTACGCAGGGCAAAAGCGGTTCTCGTCCTCCGTGCTTGCTTTTTCTCAGAAAGAGCCGTGGTGTGCGTTTTCGCCGGAAAACGCGTTTTCGGCCGAAAACGTGTACGTTTGCACTTCCCCGCCACAGGGAAGCTGCTAGCCGGGAATTCTCTGCCTGGTTCTACCCGCTGCCCGGAACGCTACGCAGGGCAAAAGCGGTTCTCGTCCTCCGTGCTTGCTTTTTCTCAGAAAGAGCCGTGGTGTGCGTTTTCGCCGGAAAACGCGTTTTCGGCCGAAAACGTGTACGTTTGCACTTCCCCGCCACAGGGAAGCTGCTAGCCGGGAATTCTCTGCCTGGTTCTACCCGCTGCCCGGAACGCTACGCAGGGCAAAAGCGGTTCTCGTCCTCCGTGCTTGCTTTTTCTCAGAAAGAGCCGTGGTGTGCGTTTTCGCCGGAAAACGCGTTTTCGGCCGAAAACGTGTACGTTTGCACTTCCCCGCCACAGGGAAGCTGCTAGCCGGGAATTCTCTGCCTGGTTCTACCCGCTGCCCGGAACGCTACGCAGGGCAAAAGCGGTTCTCGTCCTCCGTGCTTGCTTTTTCTCAGAAAGAGCCGTGGTGTGCGTTTTCGCCGGAAAACGCGTTTTCGGCCGAAAACGTGTACGTTTGCACTTCCCCGCCACAGGGAAGCTGCTAGCCGGGAATTCTCTGCCTGGTTCTACCCGCTGCCCGGAACGCTACGCAGGGCAAAAGCGGTTCTCGTCCTCCGTGCTTGCTTTTTCTCAGAAAGAGCCGTGGTGTGCGTTTTCGCCGGAAAACGCGTTTTCGGCCGAAAACGTGTACGTTTGCACTTCCCCGCCACAGGGAAGCTGCTAGCCGGGAATTCTCTGCCTGGTTCTACCCGCTGCCCGGAACGCTACGCAGGGCAAAAGCGGTTCTCGTCCTCCGTGCTTGCTTTTTCTCAGAAAGAGCCGTGGTGTGCGTTTTCGCCGGAAAACGCGTTTTCGGCCGAAAACGTGTACGTTTGCACTTCCCCGCCACAGGGAAGCTGCTAGCCGGGAATTCTCTGCCTGGTTCTACCCGCTGCCCGGAACGCTACGCAGGGCAAAAGCGGTTCTCGTCCTCAGTGCTTGCTTTTTCTCAGAAAGAGCCGTGGTGTGCGTTTTCGCCGGAAAACGCGTTTTCGGCCGAAAACGTGTACGTTTGCACTTCCCCGCCACAGGGAAGCTGCTAGCCGGGAATTCTCTGCCTGGTTCTACCCGCTGCCCGGAACGCTACGCAGGGCAAAAGCGGTTCTCGTCCTCCGTGCTTGCTTTTTCTCAGAAAGAGCCGTGGTGTGCGTTTTCGCCGGAAAACGCGTTTTCGGCCGAAAACGTGTACGTTTGCACTTCCCCGCCACAGGGAAGCTGCTAGCCGGGAATTCTCTGCCTGGTTCTACCCGCTGCCCGGAACGCTACGCAGGGCAAAAGCGGTTCTCGTCCTCCGTGCTTGCTTTTTCTCAGAAAGAGCCGTGGTGTGCGTTTTCGCCGGAAAACGCGTTTTCGGCCGAAAACGTGTACGTTTGCACTTCCCCGCCACAGGGAAGCTGCTAGCCGGGAATTCTCTGCCTGGTTCTACCCGCTGCCCGGAACGCTACGCAGGGCAAAAGCGGTTCTCGTCCTCCGTGCTTGCTTTTTCTCAGAAAGAGCCGTGGTGTGCGTTTTCGCCGGAAAACGCGTTTTCGGCCGAAAACGTGTACGTTTGCACTTCCCCGCCACAGGGAAGCTGCTAGCCGGGAATTCTCTGCCTGGTTCTACCCGCTGCCCGGAACGCTACGCAGGGCAAAAGCGGTTCTCGTCCTCCGTGCTTGCTTTTTCTCAGAAAGAGCCGTGGTGTGCGTTTTCGCCGGAAAACGCGTTTTCGGCCGAAAACGTGTACGTTTGCACTTCCCCGCCACAGGGAAGCTGCTAGCCGGGAATTCTCTGCCTGGTTCTACCCGCTGCCCGGAACGCTACGCAGGGCAAAAGCGGTTCTCGTCCTCCGTGCTTGCTTTTTCTCAGAAAGAGCCGTGGTGTGCGTTTTCGCCGGAAAACGCGTTTTCGGCCGAAAACGTGTACGTTTGCACTTCCCCGCCACAGGGAAGCTGCTAGCCGGGAATTCTCTGCCTGGTTCTACCCGCTGCCCGGAACGCTACGCAGGGCAAAAGCGGTTCTCGTCCTCCGTGCTTGCTTTTTCTCAGAAAGAGCCGTGGTGTGCGTTTTCGCCGGAAAACGCGTTTTCGGCCGAAAACGTGTACGTTTGCACTTCCCCGCCACAGGGAAGCTGCTAGCCGGGAATTCTCTGCCTGGTTCTACCCGCTGCCCGGAACGCTACGCAGGGCAAAAGCGGTTCTCGTCCTCCGTGCTTGCTTTTTCTCAGAAAGAGCCGTGGTGTGCGTTTTCGCCGGAAAACGCGTTTTCGGCCGAAAACGTGTACGTTTGCACTTCCCCGCCACAGGGAAGCTGCTAGCCGGGAATTCTCTGCCTGGTTCTACCCGCTGCCCGGAACGCTACGCAGGGCAAAAGCGGTTCTCGTCCTCCGTGCTTGCTTTTTCTCAGAAAGAGCCGTGGTGTGCGTTTTCGCCGGAAAACGCGTTTTCGGCCGAAAACGTGTACGTTTGCACTTCCCCGCCACAGGGAAGCTGCTAGCCGGGAATTCTCTGCCTGGTTCTACCCGCTGCCCGGAACGCTACGCAGGGCAAAAGCGGTTCTCGTCCTCCGTGCTTGCTTTTTCTCAGAAAGAGCCGTGGTGTGCGTTTTCGCCGGAAAACGCGTTTTCGGCCGAAAACGTGTACGTTTGCACTTCCCCGCCACAGGGAAGCTGCTAGCCGGGAATTCTCTGCCTGGTTCTACCCGCTGCCCGGAACGCTACGCAGGGCAAAAGCGGTTCTCGTCCTCCGTGCTTGCTTTTTCTCAGAAAGAGCCGTGGTGTGCGTTTTCGCCGGAAAACGCGTTTTCGGCCGAAAACGTGTACGTTTGCACTTCCCCGCCACAGGGAAGCTGCTAGCCGGGAATTCTCTGCCTGGTTCTACCCGCTGCCCGGAACGCTACGCAGGGCAAAAGCGGTTCTCGTCCTCCGTGCTTGCTTTTTCTCAGAAAGAGCCGTGGTGTGCGTTTTCGCCGGAAAACGCGTTTTCGGCCGAAAACGTGTACGTTTGCACTTCCCCGCCACAGGGAAGCTGCTAGCCGGGAATTCTCTGCCTGGTTCTACCCGCTGCCCGGAACGCTACGCAGGGCAAAAGCGGTTCTCGTCCTCCGTGCTTGCTTTTTCTCAGAAAGAGCCGTGGTGTGCGTTTTCGCCGGAAAACGCGTTTTCGGCCGAAAACGTGTACGTTTGCACTTCCCCGCCACAGGGAAGCTGCTAGCCGGGAATTCTCTGCCTGGTTCTACCCGCTGCCCGGAACGCTACGCAGGGCAAAAGCGGTTCTCGTCCTCCGTGCTTGCTTTTTCTCAGAAAGAGCCGTGGTGTGCGTTTTCGCCGGAAAACGCGTTTTCGGCCGAAAACGTGTACGTTTGCACTTCCCCGCCACAGGGAAGCTGCTAGCCGGGAATTCTCTGCCTGGTTCTACCCGCTGCCCGGAACGCTACGCAGGGCAAAAGCGGTTCTCGTCCTCCGTGCTTGCTTTTTCTCAGAAAGAGCCGTGGTGTGCGTTTTCGCCGGAAAACGCGTTTTCGGCCGAAAACGTGTACGTTTGCACTTCCCCGCCACAGGGAAGCTGCTAGCCGGGAATTCTCTGCCTGGTTCTACCCGCTGCCCGGAACGCTACGCAGGGCAAAAGCGGTTCTCGTCCTCCGTGCTTGCTTTTTCTCAGAAAGAGCCGTGGTGTGCGTTTTCGCCGGAAAACGCGTTTTCGGCCGAAAACGTGTACGTTTGCACTTCCCCGCCACAGGGAAGCTGCTAGCCGGGAATTCTCTGCCTGGTTCTACCCGCTGCCCGGAACGCTACGCAGGGCAAAAGCGGTTCTCGTCCTCCGTGCTTGCTTTTTCTCAGAAAGAGCCGTGGTGTGCGTTTTCGCCGGAAAACGCGTTTTCGGCCGAAAACGTGTACGTTTGCACTTCCCCGCCACAGGGAAGCTGCTAGCCGGGAATTCTCTGCCTGGTTCTACCCGCTGCCCGGAACGCTACGCAGGGCAAAAGCGGTTCTCGTCCTCCGTGCTTGCTTTTTCTCAGAAAGAGCCGTGGTGTGCGTTTTCGCCGGAAAACGCGTTTTCGGCCGAAAACGTGTACGTTTGCACTTCCCCGCCACAGGGAAGCTGCTAGCCGGGAATTCTCTGCCTGGTTCTACCCGCTGCCCGGAACGCTACGCAGGGCAAAAGCGGTTCTCGTCCTCCGTGCTTGCTTTTTCTCAGAAAGAGCCGTGGTGTGCGTTTTCGCCGGAAAACGCGTTTTCGGCCGAAAACGTGTACGTTTGCACTTCCCCGCCACAGGGAAGCTGCTAGCCGGGAATTCTCTGCCTGGTTCTACCCGCTGCCCGGAACGCTACGCAGGGCAAAAGCGGTTCTCGTCCTCCGTGCTTGCTTTTTCTCAGAAAGAGCCGTGGTGTGCGTTTTCGCCGGAAAACGCGTTTTCGGCCGAAAACGTGTACGTTTGCACTTCCCCGCCACAGGGAAGCTGCTAGCCGGGAATTCTCTGCCTGGTTCTACCCGCTGCCCGGAACGCTACGCAGGGCAAAAGCGGTTCTCGTCCTCCGTGCTTGCTTTTTCTCAGAAAGAGCCGTGGTGTGCGTTTACGCCGGAAAACGCGTTTTCGGCCGAAAACGTGTACGTTTGCACTTCCCCGCCACAGGGAAGCTGCTAGCCGGGAATTCTCTGCCTGGTTCTACCCGCTGCCCGGAACGCTACGCAGGGCAAAAGCGGTTCTCGTCCTCCGTGCTTGCTTTTTCTCAGAAAGAGCCGTGGTGTGCGTTTTCGCCGGAAAACGCGTTTTCGGCCGAAAACGTGTACGTTTGCACTTCCCCGCCACAGGGAAGCTGCTAGCCGGGAATTCTCTGCCTGGTTCTACCCGCTGCCCGGAACGCTACGCAGGGCAAAAGCGGTTCTCGTCCTCCGTGCTTGCTTTTTCTCAGAAAGAGCCGTGGTGTGCGTTTTCGCCGGAAAACGCGTTTTCGGCCGAAAACGTGTACGTTTGCACTTCCCCGCCACAGGGAAGCTGCTAGCCGGGAATTCTCTGCCTGGTTCTACCCGCTGCCCGGAACGCTACGCAGGGCAAAAGCGGTTCTCGTCCTCCGTGCTTGCTTTTTCTCAGAAAGAGCCGTGGTGTGCGTTTTCGCCGGAAAACGCGTTTTCGGCCGAAAACGTGTACGTTTGCACTTCCCCGCCACAGGGAAGCTGCTAGCCGGGAATTCTCTGCCTGGTTCTACCCGCTGCCCGGAACGCTACGCAGGGCAAAAGCGGTTCTCGTCCTCCGTGCTTGCTTTTTCTCAGAAAGAGCCGTGGTGTGCGTTTTCGCCGGAAAACGCGTTTTCGGCCGAAAACGTGTACGTTTGCACTTCCCCGCCACAGGGAAGCTGCTAGCCGGGAATTCTCTGCCTGGTTCTACCCGCTGCCCGGAACGCTACGCAGGGCAAAAGCGGTTCTCGTCCTCCGTGCTTGCTTTTTCTCAGAAAGAG
Organism: Athene noctua; assembly: GCF_965140245.1. Lineage (NCBI taxonomy): Eukaryota > Metazoa > Chordata > Aves > Strigiformes > Strigidae > Athene > Athene noctua. Next base: position 71,031 of record NW_027437688.1, read on the forward strand.
CCGTGGTGTGCGTTTTCGCCGGAAAACGCGTTTTCGGCCGAAAACGTGTACGTTTGCACTTCCCCGCCACAGGGAAGCTGCTAGCCGGGAATTCTCTGCCTGGTTCTACCCGCTGCCCGGAACGCTACGCAGGGCAAAAGCGGTTCTCGTCCTCCGTGCTTGCTTTTTCTCAGAAAGAGCCGTGGTGTGCGTTTTCGCCGGAAAACGCGTTTTCGGCCGAAAACGTGTACGTTTGCACTTCCCCGCCACAGGGAAGCTGCTAGCCGGGAATTCTCTGCCTGGTTCTACCCGCTGCCCGGAACGCTACGCAGGGCAAAAGCGGTTCTCGTCCTCCGTGCTTGCTTTTTCTCAGAAAGAGCCGTGGTGTGCGTTTTCGCCGGAAAACGCGTTTTCGGCCGAAAACGTGTACGTTTGCACTTCCCCGCCACAGGGAAGCTGCTAGCCGGGAATTCTCTGCCTGGTTCTACCCGCTGCCCGGAACGCTACGCAGGGCAAAAGCGGTTCTCGTCCTCCGTGCTTGCTTTTTCTCAGAAAGAGCCGTGGTGTGCGTTTTCGCCGGAAAACGCGTTTTCGGCCGAAAACGTGTACGTTTGCACTTCCCCGCCACAGGGAAGCTGCTAGCCGGGAATTCTCTGCCTGGTTCTACCCGCTGCCCGGAACGCTACGCAGGGCAAAAGCGGTTCTCGTCCTCCGTGCTTGCTTTTTCTCAGAAAGAGCCGTGGTGTGCGTTTACGCCGGAAAACGCGTTTTCGGCCGAAAACGTGTACGTTTGCACTTCCCCGCCACAGGGAAGCTGCTAGCCGGGAATTCTCTGCCTGGTTCTACCCGCTGCCCGGAACGCTACGCAGGGCAAAAGCGGTTCTCGTCCTCCGTGCTTGCTTTTTCTCAGAAAGAGCCGTGGTGTGCGTTTTCGCCGGAAAACGCGTTTTCGGCCGAAAACGTGTACGTTTGCACTTCCCCGCCACGGGGAAGCTGCTAGCCGGGAATTCTCTGCCTGGTTCTACCCGCTGCCCGGAACGCTACGCAGGGCAAAAGCGGTTCTCGTCCTCCGTGCTTGCTTTTTCTCAGAAAGAGCCGTGGTGTGCGTTTTCGCCGGAAAACGCGTTTTCGGCCGAAAACATGTACGTTTGCACTTCCCCGCCACGGGGAAGCTGCTAGCCGGGAATTCTCTGCCTGGTTCTACCCGCTGCCCGGAACGCTACGCAGGGCAAAAGCGGTTCTCGTCCTCCGTGCTTGCTTTTTCTCAGAAAGAGCCGTGGTGTGCGTTTTCGCCGGAAAACGCGTTTTCGGCCGAAAACGTGTACGTTTGCACTTCCCCGCCACAGGGAAGCTGCTAGCCGGGAATTCTCTGCCTGGTTCTACCCGCTGCCCGGAACGCTACGCAGGGCAAAAGCGGTTCTCGTCCTCCGTGCTTGCTTTTTCTCAGAAAGAGCCGTGGTGTGCGTTTTCGCCGGAAAACGCGTTTTCGGCCGAAAACGTGTACGTTTGCACTTCCCCGCCACGGGGAAGCTGCTAGCCGGGAATTCTCTGCCTGGTTCTACCCGCTGCCCGGAACGCTACGCAGGGCAAAAGCGGTTCTCGTCCTCCGTGCTTGCTTTTTCTCAGAAAGAGCCGTGGTGTGCGTTTTCGCCGGAAAACACGTTTTCGGCCGAAAACGTGTACGTTTGCACTTCCCCGCCACAGGGAAGCTGCTAGCCGGGAATTCTCTGCCTGGTTCTACCCGCTGCCCGGAACGCTACGCAGGGCAAAAGCGGTTCTCGTCCTCCGTGCTTGCTTTTTCTCAGAAAGAGCCGTGGTGTGCGTTTTCGCCGGAAAACGCGTTTTCGGCCGAAAACGTGTACGTTTGCACTTCCCCGCCACAGGGAAGCTGCTAGCCGGGAATTCTCTGCCTGGTTCTACCCGCTGCCCGGAACGCTACGCAGGGCAAAAGCGGTTCTCGTCCTCCGTGCTTGCTTTTTCTCAGAAAGAGCCGTGGTGTGCGTTTTCGCCGGAAAACGCGTTTTCGGCCGAAAACGTGTACGTTTGCACTTCCCCGCCACAGGGAAGCTGCTAGCCGGGAATTCTCTGCCTGGTTCTACCCGCTGCCCGGAACGCTACGCAGGGCAAAAGCGGTTCTCGTCCTCCGTGCTTGCTTTTTCTCAGAAAGAGCCGTGGTGTGCGATTTCGCAGGAAAACGCGTTTTCGGCCGAAAACGTGTACGTTTGCACTTCCCCGCCACAGGGAAGCTGCTAGCCGGGAATTCTCTGCCTGGTTCTACCCGCTGCCCGGAACGCTACGCAGGGCAAAAGCGGTTCTCGTCCTCCGTGCTTGCTTTTTCTCAGAAAGAGCCGTGGTGTGCGTTGTCGCCGGAAAACGCGTTTTCGGCCGAAAACGTGTACGTTTGCACTTCCCCGCCACAGGGAAGCTGCTAGCCGGGAATTCTCTGCCTGGTTCTACCCGCTGCCCGGAACGCTACGCAGGGCAAAAGCGGTTCTCGTCCTCCGTGCTTGCTTTTTCTCAGAAAGAGCCGTGGTGTGCGTTTACGCCGGAAAACGCGTTTTCGGCCGAAAACGTGTACGTTTGCACTTCCCCGCCACAGGGAAGCTGCTAGCCGGGAATTCTCTGCCTGGTTCTACCCGCTGCCCGGAACGCTACGCAGGGCAAAAGCGGTTCTCGTCCTCCGTGCTTGCTTTTTCTCAGAAAGAGCCGTGGTGTGCGTTTTCGCCGGAAAACGCGTTTTCGGCCGAAAACGTGTACGTTTGCACTTCCCCGCCACGGGGAAGCTGCTAGCCGGGAATTCTCTGCCTGGTTCTACCCGCTGCCCGGAACGCTACGCAGGGCAAAAGCGGTTCTCGTCCTCCGTGCTTGCTTTTTCTCAGAAAGAGCCGTGGTGTGCGTTTTCGCCGGAAAACGCGTTTTCGGCCGAAAACATGTACGTTTGCACTTCCCCGCCACAGGGAAGCTGCTAGCCGGGAATTCTCTGCCTGGTTCTACCCGCTGCCCGGAACGCTACGCAGGGCAAAAGCGGTTCTCGTCCTCCGTGCTTGCTTTTTCTCAGAAAGAGCCGTGGTGTGCGTTTTCGCCGGAAAACGCGTTTTCGGCCGAAAACGTGTACGTTTGCACTTCCCCGCCACAGGGAAGCTGCTAGCCGGGAATTCTCTGCCTGGTTCTACCCGCTGCCCGGAACGCTACGCAGGGCAAAAGCGGTTCTCGTCCTCCGTGCTTGCTTTTTCTCAGAAAGAGCCGTGGTGTGCGTTTTCGCCGGAAAACGCGTTTTCGGCCGAAAACGTGTACGTTTGCACTTCCCCGCCACAGGGAAGCTGCTAGCCGGGAATTCTCTGCCTGGTTCTACCCGCTGCCCGGAACGCTACGCAGGGCAAAAGCGGTTCTCGTCCTCCGTGCTTGCTTTTTCTCAGAAAGAGCCGTGGTGTGCGTTTTCGCCGGAAAACGCGTTTTCGGCCGAAAACGTGTACGTTTGCACTTCCCCGCCACAGGGAAGCTGCTAGCCGGGAATTCTCTGCCTGGTTCTACCCGCTGCCCGGAACGCTACGCAGGGCAAAAGCGGTTCTCGTCCTCCGTGCTTGCTTTTTCTCAGAAAGAGCCGTGGTGTGCGTTTTCGCCGGAAAACGCGTTTTCGGCCGAAAACGTGTACGTTTGCACTTCCCCGCCACAGGGAAGCTGCTAGCCGGGAATTCTCTGCCTGGTTCTACCCGCTGCCCGGAACGCTACGCAGGGCAAAAGCGGTTCTCGTCCTCCGTGCTTGCTTTTTCTCAGAAAGAGCCGTGGTGTGCGTTTTCGCCGGAAAACGCGTTTTCGGCCGAAAACGTGTACGTTTGCACTTCCCCGCCACAGGGAAGCTGCTAGCCGGGAATTCTCTGCCTGGTTCTACCCGCTGCCCGGAACGCTACGCAGGGCAAAAGCGGTTCTCGTCCTCCGTGCTTGCTTTTTCTCAGAAAGAGCCGTGGTGTGCGATTTCGCCGGAAAATGCGTTTTCGGCCGAAAACGTGTACGTTTGCACTTCCCCGCCACAGGGAAGCTGCTAGCCGGGAATTCTCTGCCTGGTTCTACCCGCTGCCCGGAACGCTACGCAGGGCAAAAGCGGTTCTCGTCCTCCGTGCTTGCTTTTTCTCAGAAAGAGCCGTGGTGTGCGATTTCGCCGGAAAACGCGTTTTCGGCCGAAAACGTGTACGTTTGCACTTCCCCGCCACAGGGAAGCCGCTAGCCGGGAATTCTCTGCCTGGTTCTACCCGCTGCCCGGAACGCTACGCAGGGCAAAAGCGGTTCTCGTCCTCCGTGCTTGCTTTTTCTCAGAAAGAGCCGTGGTGTGCGATTTCGCCGGAAAACGCGTTTTCGGCCGAAAACGTGTACGTTTGCACTTCCCCGCCACAGGGAAGCTGCTAGCCGGGAATTCTCTGCCTGGTTCTACCCGCTGCCCGGAACGCTACGCAGGGCAAAAGCGGTTCTCGTCCTCCGTGCTTGTTTTTTCTCAGAAAGAGCCGTGGTGTGCGATTTCGCCGGAAAACGCGTTTTCGGCCGAAAACGTGTACGTTTGCACTTCCCCGCCACAGGGAAGCTGCTAGCCGGGAATTCTCTGCCTGGTTCTACCCGCTGCCCGGAACGCTACGCAGGGCAAAAGCGGTTCTCGTCCTCCGTGCTTGCTTTTTCTCAGAAAGAGCCGTGGTGTGCGTTGTCGCCGGAAAACGCGTTTTCGGCCGAAAACGTGTACGTTTGCACTTCCCCGCCACAGGGAAGCTGCTAGCCGGGAATTCTCTGCCTGGTTCTACCCGCTGCCCGGAACGCTACGCAGGGCAAAAGCGGTTCTCGTCCTCCGTGCTTGCTTTTTCTCAGAAAGAGCCGTGGTGTGCGTTTTCGCCGGAAAACGCGTTTTCGGCCGAAAACGTGTACGTTTGCACTTCCCCGCCACAGGGAAGCTGCTAGCCGGGAATTCTCTGCCTGGTTCTACCCGCTGCCCGGAACGCTACGCAGGGCAAAAGCGGTTCTCGTCCTCCGTGCTTGCTTTTTCTCAGAAAGAGCCGTGGTGTGCGTTTTCGCCGGAAAACGCGTTTTCGGCCGAAAACGTGTACGTTTGCACTTCCCCGCCACAGGGAAGCTGCTAGCCGGGAATTCTCTGCCTGGTTCTACCCGCTGCCCGGAACGCTACGCAGGGCAAAAGCGGTTCTCGTCCTCCGTGCTTGCTTTTTCTCAGAAAGAGCCGTGGTGTGCGTTTTCGCCGGAAAACGCGTTTTCGGCCGAAAACGTGTACGTTTGCACTTCCCCGCCACAGGGAAGCTGCTAGCCGGGAATTCTCTGCCTGGTTCTACCCGCTGCCCGGAACGCTACGCAGGGCAAAAGCGGTTCTCGTCCTCCGTGCTTGCTTTTTCTCAGAAAGAGCCGTGGTGTGCTATTTCGCCGGAAAACGCGTTTTCGGCCGAAAACGTGTACGTTTGCACTTCCCCGCCACAGGGAAGCTGCTAGCCGGGAATTCTCTGCCTGGTTCTACCCGCTGCCCGGAACGCTACGCAGGGCAAAAGCGGTTCTCGTCCTCCGTGCTTGCTTTTTCTCCAGAAAGAGCCGTGGTGTGCGTTTTCGCCGGAAAACGCGTTTTCGGCCGAAAACGTGTACGTTTGCACTTTCCCGCCACGGGGAAGCTGCTAGCCGGGAATTCTCTGCCTGGTTCTACCCGCTGCCCGGAACGCTACGCAGGGCAAAAGCGGTTCTCGTCCTCCGTGCTTGCTTTTTTTCAGAAAGAGCCGTGGTGTGCGATTTCGCCGGAAAACGCGTTTTCGGCCGAAAACGTGTACGTTTGCACTTCCCCGCCACAGGGAAGCTCCTAGCCGGGAATTCTCTGCCTGGTTCTACCCGCTGCCCGGAACGCTACGCAGGGCAAAAGCGGTTCTCGTCCTCCGTGCTTGCTTTTTCTCAGAAAGAGCCGTGGTGTGCGATTTCGCCGGAAAACGCGTTTTCGGCCGAAAACGTGTACGTTTGCACTTCCCCGCCACAGGGAAGCTGCTAGCCGGGAATTCTCTGCCTGGTTCTACCCGCTGCCCGGAACGCTACGCAGGGCAAAAGCGGTTCTCGTCCTCCGTGCTTGTTTTTTCTCAGAAAGAGCCGTGGTGTGCGATTTCGCCGGAAAACGCGTTTTCGGCCGAAAACGTGTACGTTTGCACTTCCCCGCCACAGGGAAGCTGCTAGCCGGGAATTCTCTGCCTGGTTCTACCCGCTGCCCGGAACGCTACGCAGGGCAAAAGCGGTTCTCGTCCTCCGTGCTTGCTTTTTCTCAGAAAGAGCCGTGGTGTGCGTTTTCGCCGGAAAACGCGTTTTCGGCCGAAAACGTGTACGTTTGCACTTCCCCGCCACAGGGAAGCTGCTAGCCGGGAATTCTCTGCCTGGTTCTACCCGCTGCCCGGAACGCTACGCAGGGCAAAAGCGGTTCTCGTCCTCCGTGCTTGCTTTTTCTCAGAAAGAGCCGTGGTGTGCGTTTTCGCCGGAAAACGCGTTTTCGGCCGAAAACGTGTACGTTTGCACTTCCCCGCCACAGGGAAGCTGCTAGCCGGGAATTCTCTGCCTGGTTCTACCCGCTGCCCGGAACGCTACGCAGGGCAAAAGCGGTTCTCGTCCTCCGTGCTTGCTTTTTCTCAGAAAGAGCCGTGGTGTGCGTTTTCGCCGGAAAACGCGTTTTCGGCCGAAAACGTGTACGTTTGCACTTCCCCGCCACAGGGAAGCTGCTAGCCGGGAATTCTCTGCCTGGTTCTACCCGCTGCCCGGAACGCTACGCAGGGCAAAAGCGGTTCTCGTCCTCCGTGCTTGCTTTTTCTCAGAAAGAGCCGTGGTGTGCGTTTTCGCCGGAAAACGCGTTTTCGGCCGAAAACGTGTACGTTTGCACTTCCCCGCCACAGGGAAGCTGCTAGCCGGGAATTCTCTGCCTGGTTCTACCCGCTGCCCGGAACGCTACGCAGGGCAAAAGCGGTTCTCGTCCTCCGTGCTTGCTTTTTCTCAGAAAGAGCCGTGGTGTGCGTTTTCGCCGGAAAACGCGTGTTCGGCCGAAAACGTGTACGTTTGCACTTCCCCGCCACAGGGAAGCTGCTAGCCGGGAATTCTCTGCCTGGTTCTACCCGCTGCCCGGAACGCTACGCAGGGCAAAAGCGGTTCTCGTCCTCCGTGCTTGCTTTTTCTCAGAAAGAGCCGTGGTGTGCGTTTTCGCCGGAAAACGCGTTTTCGGCCGAAAACGTGTACGTTTGCACTTCCCCGCCACAGGGAAGCTGCTAGCCGGGAATTCTCTGCCTGGTTCTACCCGCTGCCCGGAACGCTACGCAGGGCAAAAGCGGTTCTCGTCCTCCGTGCTTGCTTTTTCTCAGAAAGAGCCGTGGTGTGCGATATCGCCGGAAAACGCGTTTTCGGCCGAAAACGTGTACGTTTGCACTTCCCCGCCACAGGGAAGCTGCTAGCCGGGAATTCTCTGCCTGGTTCTACCCGCTGCCCGGAACGCTACGCAGGGCAAAAGCGGTTCTCGTCCTCCGTGCTTGCTTTTTCTCAGAAAGAGCCGTGGTGTGCGTTTTCGCCGGAAAACGCGTTTTCGGCCGAAAACGTGTACGTTTGCACTTCCCCGCCACAGGGAAGCTGCTAGCCGGGAATTCTCTGCCTGGTTCTACCCGCTGCCCGGAACGCTACGCAGGGCAAAAGCGGTTCTCGTCCTCCGTGCTTGCTTTTTCTCAGAAAGAGCCGTGGTGTGCGATTTCGCCGGAAAACGCGTTTTCGGCCGAAAACGTGTACGTTTGCACTTCCCCGCCACAGGGAAGCTGCTAGCCGGGAATTCTCTGCCTGGTTCTACCCGCTGCCCGGAACGCTACGCAGGGCAAAAGCGGTTCTCGTCCTCCGTGCTTGCTTTTTCTCAGAAAGAGCCGTGGTGTGCGATTTCGCCGGAAAACGCGTTTTCGGCCGAAAACGTGTACGTTTGCACTTCCCCGCCACAGGGAAGCTGCTAGCCGGGAATTCTCTGCCTGGTTCTACCCGCTGCCCGGAACGCTACGCAGGGCAAAAGCGGTTCTCGTCCTCCGTGCTTGCTTTTTCTCAGAAAGAGCCGTGGTGTGCGTTTTCGCCGGAAAACGCGTTTTCGGCCGAAAACGTGTACGTTTGCACTTCCCCGCCACAGGGAAGCTGCTAGCCGGGAATTCTCTGCCTGGTTCTACCCGCTGCCCGGAACGCTACGCAGGGCAAAAGCGGTTCTCGTCCTCCGTGCTTGCTTTTTCTCAGAAAGAGCCGTGGTGTGCGATTTCGCCGGAAAACGCGTTTTCGGCCGAAAACGTGTACGTTTGCACTTCCCCGCCACAGGGAAACTGTTAGCCGGGAATTCTCTGCCTGGTTCTACCCGCTGCCCGGAACGCTACGCAGGGCAAAAGCGGTTCTCGTCCTCCGTGCTTGCTTTTCCTCAGAAAGAGCCGTGGTGTGCGATTTCGCCGGAAAACGCGTTTTCGGCCGAAAACGTGTACGTTTGCACTTCCCCGCCACAGGGAAGCTGCTAGCCGGGAATTCTCTGCCTGGTTCTACCCGCTGCCCGGAACGCTACGCAGGGCAAAAGCGGTTCTCGTCCTCCGTGCTTGCTTTTTCTCAGAAAGAGCCGTGGTGTGCGTTTTCGCCGGAAAACGCGTTTTCGGCCGAAAACGTGTACGTTTGCACTTCCCCGCCACAGGGAAGCTGCTAGCCGGGAATTCTCTGCCTGGTTCTACCCGCTGCCCGGAACGCTACGCAGGGCAAAAGCGGTTCTCGTCCTCCGTGCTTGCTTTTTCTCAGAAAGAGCCGTGGTGTGTGTTTTCGCCGGAAAACGCGTTTTCGGCCGAAAACGTGTACGTTTGCACTTCCCCGCCACAGGGAAGCTGCTAGCCGGGAATTCTCTGCCTGGTTCTACCCGCTGCCCGGAACGCTATGCAGGGCAAAAGCGGTTCTCGTCCTCCGTGCTTGCTTATTCTCAGAAAGATACGTGGTGTGCGATTTCGCCAGAAAACGCGTTTTCGGCCGAAAACGTGTACGTTTGCACTTCCCCGCCACAGGGAAGCTGCTAGCCGGGAATTCTCTGCCTGGTTTAACCCGCTGCCCGGAACGCTACGCAGGGCAAAAGCGGTTCTCGTCCTCCGTGCTTGCTTTTTCTCAGAAAGAGCCGTGGTGTGCGATTTCGCCGGAAAACGCGTTTTCGGCCGAAAACGTGTACGTTTGCACTTCCCTGCCACAGGGAAGCTGTTAGCCGGGAATTCTCTGCCTGGTTCTACCCGCTGCCCGGAACGCTACGCAGGGCAAAAGCGGTTCTCGTCCTCCGTGCTTGCTTTTTCTCAGAAAGAGCCGTGGTGTGCGATTTCGCCGGAAAACGCGTTTTCGGCCGAAAACGTGTACGTTTGCACTTCCCCGCCACAGGGAAGCTGCTAGCCGGGAATTCTCTGCCTGGTTCTACCCGCTGCCCGGAACGCTACGCAGGGCAAAAGCGGTTCTCGTCCTCCGTGCTTGCTTTTTCTCAGAAAGAGCCGTGGTGTGCGATTTCGCCGGAAAACGCGTTTTCGGCCGAAAACGTGTACGTTTGCACTTCCCCGCCACAGGGAAGCTGCTAGCCGGGAATTCTCTGCCTGGTTCTACCCGCTGCCCGGAACGCTACGCAGGGCAAAAGCGGTTCTCGTCCTCCGTGCTTGCTTTTTCTCAGAAAGAGCCGTGGTGTGCGATTTCGCCGGAAAACGCGTTTTCGGCCGAAAACGTGTACGTTTGCACTTCCCCGCCACAGGGAAGCTGTTAGCCGGGAATTCTCTGCCTGGTTCTACCCGCTGCCCGGAACGCTACGCAGGGCAAAAGCGGTTCTCGTCCTCCGTGCTTGCTTTTTCTCAGAAAGAGCCGTGGTGTGCGTTTTCGCCGGAAAACGCGTTTTCGGCCGAAAACGTGTACGTTTGCACTTCCCCGCCACAGGGAAGCTGCTAGCCGGGAATTCTCTGCCTGGTTCTACCCGCTGCCCGGAACGCTACGCAGGGCAAAAGCGGTTCTCGTCCTCCGTGCTTGCTTTTTCTCAGAAAGAGCCGTGGTGTGCGATTTCGCCGGAAAACGCGTTTTCGGCCGAAAACGTGTACGTTTGCACTTCCCCTCCACAGGGAAGCTGCTAGCCGGGAATTCTCTGCCTGGTTCTACCCGCTGCCCGGAACGCTACGCAGGGCAAAAGCGGTTCTCGTCCTCCGTGCTTGCTTTTTCTCAGAAAGAGCCGTGGTGTGCGATTTCGCCGGAAAACGCGTTTTCGGCCGAAAACGTGTACGTTTGCACTTCCCCGCCACAGGGAAGCTGCTAGCCGGGAATTCTCTGCCTGGTTCTACCCGCTGCCCGGAACGCTACGCAGGGCAAAAGCGGTTCTCGTCCTCCGTGCTTGCTTTTTCTCAGAAAGAGCCGTGGTGTGCGATTTCGCCGGAAAACGCGTTTTCGGCCGAAAACGTGTACGTTTGCACTTCCCCGCCACAGGGAAGCTGCTAGCCGGGAATTCTCTGCCTGGTTCTACCCGCTGCCCGGAACGCTACGCAGGGCAAAAGCGGTTCTCGTCCTCCGTGCTTGCTTTTTCTCAGAAAGAGCCGTGGTGTGCGTTTTCGCCGGAAAACGCGTTTTCGGCCGAAAACGTGTACGTTTGCACTTCCCCGCCACAGGGAAGCTGCTAGCCGGGAATTCTCTGCCTGGTTCTACCCGCTGCCCGGAACGCTACGCAGGGCAAAAGCGGTTCTCGTCCTCCGTGCTTGCTTTTTCTCAGAAAGAGCCGTGGTGTGCGATTTCGCCGGAAAACGTGTTTTCGGCCGAAAACGTGTACGTTTGCACTTCCCCGCCACAGGGAAGCTGTTAGCCGGGAATTCTCTGCCTGGTTCTACCCGCTGCCCGGAACGCTACGCAGGGCAAAAGCGGTTCTCGTCCTCCGTGCTTGCTTTTTCTCAGAAAGAGCCGTGGTGTGCGATTTCGCCGGAAAACGCGTTTTCGGCCGAAAACGTGTACGTTTGCACTTCCCCGCCACAGGGAAGCTGCTAGCCGGGAATTCTCTGCCTGGTTCTACCCGCTGCCCGGAACGCTACGCAGGGCAAAAGCGGTTCTCGTCCTCCGTGCTTGCTTTTTCTCAGAAAGAGCCGTGGTGTGCGATTTCGCCGGAAAACGCGTTTTCGGCCGAAAACGTGTACGTTTGCACTTCCCCGCCACAGGGAAGCTGCTAGCCGGGAATTCTCTGCCTGGTTCTACCCGCTGCCCGGAACGCTACGCAGGGCAAAAGCGGTTCTCGTCCTCCGTGCTTGCTTTTTCTCAGAAAGAGCCGTGGTGTGCGTTTTCGCCGGAAAACGCGTTTTCGGCCGAAAACGTGTACGTTTGCACTTCCCCGCCACAGGGAAGCTGCTAGCCGGGAATTCTCTGCCTGGTTCTACCCGCTGCCCGGAACGCTACGCAGGGCAAAAGCGGTTCTCGTCCTCCGTGCTTGCTTTTTCTCAGAAAGAGCCGTGGTGTGTGTTTTCGCCGGAAAACGCGTTTTCGGCCGAAAACGTGTACGTTTGCACTTCCCCGCCACAGGGAAGCTGCTAGCCGGGAATTCTCTGCCTGGTTCTACCCGCTGCCCGGAACGCTATGCAGGGCTAAAGCGGTTCTCGTCCTCCGTGCTTGCTTATTCTCAGAAAGAGACGTGGTGTGCGATTTCGCCAGAAAACGCGTTTTCGGCCGAAAACGTGTACGTTTGCACTTCCCCGCCACAGGGAAGCTGCTAGCCGGGAATTCTCTGCCTGGTTTAACCCGCTGCCCGGAACGCTACGCAGGGCAAAAGCGGTTCTCGTCCTCCGTGCTTGCTTTTTCTCAGAAAGAGCCGTGGTGTGCGATTTCGCCGGAAAACGCGTTTTCGGCCGAAAACGTGTACGTTTGCACTTCCCCGCCACAGGGAAGCTGCTAGCCGGGAATTCTCTGCCTGGTTCTACCCGCTGCCCGGAACGCTACGCAGGGCAAAAGCGGTTCTCGTCCTCCGTGCTTGCTTTTTCTCAGAAAGAGCCGTGGTGTGCGATTTCGCCGGAAAACGCGTTTTCGGCCGAAAACGTGTACGTTTGCACTTCCCCGCCACAGGGAAGCTGCTAGCCGGGAATTCTCTGCCTGGTTCTACCCGCTGCCCGGAACGCTACGCAGGGCAAAAGCGGTTCTCGTCCTCCGTGCTTGCTTTTTCTCAGAAAGAGCCGTGGTGTGCGATTTCGCCAGAAAACGCGTTTTCGGCCGAAAACGTGTACGTTTGCACTTCCCCGCCACAGGGAAGCTGTTAGCCGGGAATTCTCTGCCTGGTTCTACCCGCTGCCCGGAACGCTACGCAGGGCAAAAGCGGTTCTCGTCCTCCGTGCTTGCTTTTTCTCAGAAAGAGCCGTGGTGTGCGATTTCGCCGGAAAACGTGTTTTCGGCCGAAAACGTGTACGTTTGCACTTCCCCGCCACAGGGAAGCTGCTAGCCGGGAATTCTCTGCCTGGTTCTACCCGCTGCCCGGAACGCTACGCAGGGCAAAAGCGGTTCTCGTCCTCCGTGCTTGCTTTTTCTCAGAAAGAGCCGTGGTGTGCGTTTTCGCCGGAAAACGCGTTTTCGGCCGAAAACGTGTACGTTTGCACTTCCCCGCCACAGGGAAGCTGCTAGCCGGGAATTCTCTGCCTGGTTCTACCCGCTGCCCGGAACGCTACGCAGGGCAAAAGCGGTTCTCGTCCTCCGTGCTTGCTTTTTCTCAGAAAGAGCCGTGGTGTGCGTTTTCGCTGGAAAACGCGTTTTCGGCCGAAAACGTGTACGTTTGCACTTCCCCTCCACAGGGAAGCTGCTAGCCGGGAATTCTCTGCCTGGTTCTACCCGCTGCCCGGAACGCTACGCAGGGCAAAAGCGGTTCTCGTCCTCCGTGCTTGCTTTTTCTCAGAAAGAGCCGTGGTGTGCGATTTCGCCGGAAAACGCGTTTTCGGCCGAAAACGTGTACGTTTGCACTTCCCCGCCACAGGGAAGCTGCTAGCCGGGAATTCTCTGCCTGGTTCTACCCGCTGCCCGGAACGCTACGCAGGGCAAAAGCGGTTCTCGTCCTCCGTGCTTGCTTTTTCTCAGAAAGAGTCGTGGTGTGCGTTTTCGCCGGAAAACGCGTTTTCGGCCGAAAACGTGTACGTTTGCACTTCCCCGCCACAGGGAAGCTGCTAGCCGGGAATTCTCTGCCTGGTTCTACCCGCTGCCCGGAACGCTACGCAGGGGAAAAGCGGTTCTCGTCCTCCGTGCTTGCTTTTTCTCAGAAAGAGCCGTGGTGTGCGATTTCGCCGGAAAACGCGTTTTCGGCCGAAAACGTGTACGTTTGCACTTCCCCGCCACAGGGAAGCTGCTAGCCGGGAATTCTCTGCCTGGTTCTACCCGCTGCCCGGAACGCTACGCAGGGCAAAAGCGGTTCTCGTCCTCCGTGCTTGCTTTTTCTCAGAAAGAGCCGTGGTGTGCGATTTCGCCGGAAAACGCGTTTTCGGCCGAAAACGTGTACGTTTGCACTTCCCCGCCACAGGGAAGCTGCTAGCCGGGAATTCTCTGCCTGGTTCTACCCGCTGCCCGGAACGCTACGCAGGGCAAAAGCGGTTCTCGTCCTCCGTGCTTGCTTTTTCTCAGAAAGAGCCGTGGTGTGCGATTTCGCCAGAAAACGCGTTTTCGGCCGAAAACGTGTACGTTTGCACTTCCCCGCCACAGGGAAGCTGTTAGCCGGGAATTCTCTGCCTGGTTCTACCCGCTGCCCGGAACGCTACGCAGGGCAAAAGCGGTTCTCGTCCTCCGTGCTTGCTTTTTCTCAGAAAGAGCCGTGGTGTGCGATTTCGCCGGAAAACGTGTTTTCGGCCGAAAACGTGTACGTTTGCACTTCCCCGCCACAGGGAAGCTGCTAGCCGGGAATTCTCTGCCTGGTTCTACCCGCTGCCCGGAACGCTACGCAGGGCAAAAGCGGTTCTCGTCCTCCGTGCTTGCTTTTTCTCAGAAAGAGCCGTGGTGTGCGTTTTCGCCGGAAAACGCGTTTTCGGCCGAAAACGTGTACGTTTGCACTTCCCCGCCACAGGGAAGCTGCTAGCCGGGAATTCTCTGCCTGGTTCTACCCGCTGCCCGGAACGCTACGCAGGGCAAAAGCGGTTCTCGTCCTCCGTGCTTGCTTTTTCTCAGAAAGAGCCGTGGTGTGCGTTTTCGCCGGAAAACGCGTTTTCGGCCGAAAACGTGTACGTTTGCACTTCCCCGCCACAGGGAAGCTGCTAGCCGGGAATTCTCTGCCTGGTTCTACCCGCTGCCCGGAACGCTACGCAGGGGAAAAGCGGTTCTCGTCCTCCGTGCTTGCTTTTTCTCAGAAAGAGCCGTGGTGTGCGATTTCGCCGGAAAACGCGTTTTCGGCCGAAAACGTGTACGTTTGCACTTCCCCGCCACAGGGAAGCTGCTAGCCGGGAATTCTCTGCCTGGTTCTACCCGCTGCCCGGAACGCTACGCAGGGCAAAAGCGGTTCTCGTCCTCCGTGCTTGCTTTTTCTCAGAAAGAGCCGTGGTGTGCGTTTTCGGCGGAAAACGCGTTTTCGGCCGAAAACGTGTACGTTTGCACTTCCCCGCCACAGGGAAGCTGCTAGCCGGGAATTCTCTGCCTGGTTCTACCCGCTGCCCGGAACGCTACGCAGGGCAAAAGCGGTTCTCATCCTCCGTGCTTGCTTTTTCTCAGAAAGAGACGTGGTGTGCGATTTCGCCAGAAAACGTGTTTTCGGCCGAAAACGTGTACGTTTGCACTTCCCCGCCACAGGGAAGCTGCTAGCCGGGAATTCTCTGCCTGGTTCTACCCGCTGCCCGGAACGCTACGCAGGGCAAAAGCGGTTCTCGTCCTCCGTGCTTGCTTTTTCTCAGAAAGAGCCGTGGTGTGCGATTTCGCCAGAAAACGCGTTTTCGGCCGAAAACGTGTACGTTTGCACTCCCCGCCACAGGGAAGCTGTTAGCCGGGAATTCTCTGCCTGGTTCTACCCGCTGCCCGGAACGCTACGCAGGGCAAAAGCGGTTCTCGTCCTCCGTGCTTGCTTTTTCTCAGAAAGAGCCGTGGTGTGCGATTTCGCCGGAAAACGCGTTTTCGGCCGAAAACGTGTACGTTTGCACTTCCCCGCCACAGGGAAGCTGCTAGCCGGGAATTCTCTGCCTGGTTCTACCCGCTGCCCGGAACGCTACGCAGGGCAAAAGCGGTTCTCGTCCTCCGTGCTTGCTTTTTCTCAGAAAGAGCCGTGGTGTGCGATTTCGCCGGAAAACGCGTTTTCGGCCGAAAACGTGTACGTTTGCACTTCCCCGCCACAGGGAAGCTGCTAGCCGGGAATTCTCTGCCTGGTTCTACCCGCTGCCCGGAACGCTACGCAGGGCAAAAGCGGTTCTCGTCCTCCGTGCTTGCTTTTTCTCAGAAAGAGCCGTGGTGTGCGATTTCGCCGGAAAACGCGTTTTCGGCCGAAAACGTGTACGTTTGCACTTCCCCGCCTCAGGGAAGCTGTTAGCCGGGAATTCTCTGCCTGGTTCTACCCGCTGCCCGGAACGCTACGCAGGGCAAAAGCGGTTCTCGTCCTCCGTGCTTGCTTTTTCTCAGAAAGAGCCGTGGTGTGCGATTTCGCCGGAAAACGCGTTTTCGGCCGAAAACGTGTACGTTTGCACTTCCCCGCCACAGGGAAGCTGCTAGCCGGGAATTCTCTGCCTGGTTCTACCCGCTGCCCGGAACGCTACGCAGGGCAAAAGCGGTTCTCGTCCTCCGTGCTTGCTTTTTCTCAGAAAGAGCCGTGGTGTGCGATTTCGCCGGAAAACGCGTTTTCGGCCGAAAACGTGTACGTTTGCACTTCCCCGCCACAGGGAAGCTGCTAGCCGGGAATTCTCTGCCTGGTTCTACCCGCTGCCCGGAACGCTACGCAGGGCAAAAGCGGTTCTCGTCCTCCGTGCTTGCTTTTTCTCAGAAAGAGCCGTGGTGTGCGATTTTGCCGGAAAACGCGTTTTCGGCCGAAAACGTGTACGTTTGCACTTCCCCGCCACAGGGAAGCTGCTAGCCGGGAATTCTCTGCCTGGTTCTACCCGCTGCCCGGAACGCTACGCAGGGCAAAAGCGGTTCTCGTCCTCCGTGCTTGCTTTTTCTCAGAAAGAGCCGTGGTGTGCGTTTTCGCCGGAAAACGCGTTTTCGGCCGAAAACGTGTACGTTTGCACTTCCCCGCCACAGGGAAGCTGCTAGCCGGGAATTCTCTGCCTGGTTCTACCCGCTGCCCGGAACGCTACGCAGGGCAAAAGCGGTTCTCGTCCTCCGTGCTTGCTTTTTCTCAGAAAGAGCCGTGTTGTGCGTTTTCGCTGGAAAACGCGTTTTCGGCCGAAAACGTGTACGTTTGCACTTCCCCTCCACAGGGAAGCTGCTAGCCGGGAATTCTCTGCCTGGTTCTACCCGCTGCCCGGAACGCTACGCAGGGCAAAAGCGGTTCTCGTCCTCCGTGCTTGCTTTTTCTCAGAAAGAGCCGTGGTGTGCGATTTCGCCGGAAAACGCGTTTTCGGCCGAAAACGTGTACGTTTGCACTTCCCCGCCACAGGGAAGCTGCTAGCCGGGAATTCTCTGCCTGGTTCTACCCGCTGCCCGGAACGCTACGCAGGGCAAAAGCGGTTCTCGTCCTCCGTGCTTGCTTTTTCTCAGAAAGAGCCGTGGTGTGCGTTTTCGCCGGAAAACGCGTTTTCGGCCGAAAACGTGTACGTTTGCACTTCCCCGCCACAGGGAAGCTGCTAGCCGGGAATTCTCTGCCTGGTTCTACCCGCTGCCCGGAACGCTACGCAGGGCAAAAGCGGTTCTCGTCCTCCGTGCTTGCTTTTTCTCAGAAAGAGCCGTGGTGTGCGTTTTCGCTGGAAAACGCGTTTTCGGCCGAAAACGTGTACGTTTGCACTTCCCCTCCACAGGGAAGCTGCTAGCCGGGAATTCTCTGCCTGGTTCTACCCGCTGCCCGGAACGCTACGCAGGGCAAAAGCGGTTCTCGTCCTCCGTGCTTGCTTTTTCTCAGAAAGAGCCGTGGTGTGCGATTTCGCCGGAAAACGCGTTTTCGGCCGAAAACGTGTACGTTTGCACTTCCCCTCCACAGGGAAGCTGCTAGCCGGGAATTCTCTGCCTGGTTCTACCCGCTGCCCGGAACGCTACGCAGGGCAAAAGCGGTTCTCGTCCTCCGTGCTTGCTTTTTCTCAGAAAGAGCCGTGGTGTGCGATTTTGCCGGAAAACGCGTTTTCGGCCGAAAACGTGTACGTTTGCACTTCCCCGCCACAGGGAAGCTGTTAGCCGGGAATTCTCTGCCTGGTTCTACCCGCTGCCCGGAACGCTACGCAGGGCAAAAGCGGTTCTCGTCCTCCGTGCTTGCTTTTTCTCAGAAAGAGCCGTGGTGTGCGATTTCGCCGGAAAACGCGTTTTCGGCCGAAAACGTGTACGTTTGCACTTCCCCGCCACAGGGAAGCTGCTAGCCGGGAATTCTCTGCCTGGTTCTACCCGCTGCCCGGAACGCTACGCAGGGCAAAAGCGGTTCTCGTCCTCCGTGCTTGCTTTTTCTCAGAAAGAGCCGTGGTGTGCGATTTCGCCGGAAAACGCGTTTTCGGCCGAAAACGTGTACGTTTGCACTTCCCCGCCACAGGGAAGCTGCTAGCCGGGAATTCTCTGCCTGGTTCTACCCGCTGCCCGGAACGCTACGCAGGGCAAAAGCGGTTCTCGTCCTCCGTGCTTGCTTTTTCTCAGAAAGAGCCGTGGTGTGCGATTTCGCCGGAAAACGCGTTTTCGGCCGAAAACGTGTACGTTTGCACTTCCCCGCCACAGGGAAGCTGTTAGCCGGGAATTCTCTGCCTGGTTCTACCCGCTGCCCGGAACGCTACGCAGGGCAAAAGCGGTTCTCGTCCTCCGTGCTTGCTTTTTCTCAGAAAGAGCCGTGGTGTGCGATTTCGCCGGAAAACGCGTTTTCGGCCGAAAACTTGTACGTTTGCACTTCCCCGCCACAGGGAAGCTGCTAGCCGGGAATTCTCTGCCTGGTTCTACCCGCTGCCCGGAACGCTACGCAGGGCAAAAGCGGTTCTCGTCCTCCGTGCTTGCTTTTTCTCAGAAAGAGCCGTGGTGTGCGTTTTCGCTGGAAAACGCTTTTTCGGCCGAAAACGTGTACGTTTGCACTTCCCCTCCACAGGGAAGCTGCTAGCCGGGAATTCTCTGCCTGGTTCTACCCGCTGCCCGGAACGCTACGCAGGGCAAAAGCGGTTCTCGTCCTCCGTGCTTGCTTTTTCTCAGAAAGAGCCGTGGTGTGCGATTTCGCCGGAAAACGCGTTTTCGGCCGAAAACGTGTACGTTTGCACTTCCCCGCCACAGGGAAGCTGCTAGCCGGGAATTCTCTGCCTGGTTCTACCCGCTGCCCGGAACGCTACGCAGGGGAAAAGCGGTTCTCGTCCTCCGTGCTTGCTTTTTCTCAGAAAGAGCCGTGGTGTGCGTTTTCGCCGGAAAACGCGTTTTCGGCCGAAAACGTGTACGTTTGCACTTCCCCGCCACAGGGAAGCTGCTAGCCGGGAATTCTCTGCCTGGTTCTACCCGCTGCCCGGAACGCTACGCAGGGGAAAAGCGGTTCTCGTCCTCCGTGCTTGCTTTTTCTCAGAAAGAGCCGTGGAGTGCGATTTCGCCGGAAAACGCGTTTTCGGCCGAAAACGTGTACGTTTGCACTTCCCCGCCACAGGGAAGCTGCTAGCCGGGAATTCTCTGCCTGGTTCTACCCGCTGCCCGGAACGCTACGCAGGGCAAAAGCGGTTCTCGTCCTCCGTGCTTGCTTTTTCTCAGAAAGAGCCGTGGTGTGCGTTTTCGCCGGAAAACGCGTTTTCGGCCGAAAACGTGTACGTTTGCACTTCCCCGCCACAGGGAAGCTGCTAGCCGGGAATTCTCTGCCTGGTTCTACCCGCTGCCCGGAACGCTACGCAGGGCAAAAGCGGTTCTCATCCTCCGTGCTTGCTTTTTCTCAGAATGAGACGTGGTGTGCGATTTCGCCAGAAAACGTGTTTTCGGCCGAAAACGTGTACGTTTGCACTTCCCCGCCACAGGGAAGCTGCTAGCCGGGAATTCTCTGCCTGGTTCTACCCGCTGCCCGGAACGCTACGCAGGGGAAAAGCGGTTCTCGTCCTCCGTGCTTGCTTTTCCTCAGAAAGAGCCGTGGAGTGCGATTTCGCCGGAAAACGCGTTTTCGGCCGAAAACGTGTACGTTTGCACTTCCCCGCCACAGGGAAGCTGCTAGCCGGGAATTCTCTGCCTGGTTCTACCCGCTGCCCGGAACGCTACGCAGGGCAAAAGCGGTTCTCGTCCTCCGTGCTTGCTTTTTCTCAGAAAGAGCCGTGGTGTGCGTTTTCGGCGGAAAACGCGTTTTCGGCCGAAAACGTGTACGTTTGCACTTCCCCGCCACAGGGAAGCTGCTAGCCGGGAATTCTCTGCCTGGTTCTACCCGCTGCCCGGAACGCTACGCAGGGCAAAAGCGGTTCTCATCCTCCGTGCTTGCTTTTTCTCAGAAAGAGACGTGGTGTGCGATTTCGCCAGAAAACGTGTTTTCGGCCGAAAACGTGTACGTTTGCACTTCCCCGCCACAGGGAAGCTGCTAGCCGGGAATTCTCTGCCTGGTTCTACCCGCTGCCCGGAACGCTACGCAGGGCAAAAGCGGTTCTCGTCCTCCGTGCTTGCTTTTTCTCAGAAAGAGCCGTGGTGTGCGATTTCGCCGGAAAACGCGTTTTCGGCCGAAAACGTGTACGTTTGCACTCCCCGCCACAGGGAAGCTGTTAGCCGGGAATTCTCTGCCTGGTTCTACCCGCTGCCCGGAACGCTACGCAGGGCAAAAGCGGTTCTCGTCCTCCGTGCTTGCTTTTTCTCAGAAAGAGCCGTGGTGTGCGATTTCGCCGGAAAACGCGTTTACGGCCGAAAACGTGTACGTTTGCACTTCCCCGCCACAGGGAAGCTGCTAGCCGGGAATTCTCTGCCTGGTTCTACCCGCTGCCCGGAACGCTACGCAGGGCAAAAGCGGTTCTCGTCCTCCGTGCTTGCTTTTTCTCAGAAAGAGCCGTGGTGTGCGATTTTGCCGGAAAACGCGTTTTCGGCCGAAAACTTGTACGTTTGCACTTCCCCGCCACAGGGAAGCTGCTAGCCGGGAATTCTCTGCCTGGTTCTACCCGCTGCCCGGAACGCTACGCAGGGCAAAAGCGGTTCTCGTCCTCCGTGCTTGCTTTTTCTCAGAAAGAGCCGTGGTGTGCGATTTCGCCGGAAAACGCGTTTTCGGCCGAAAACGTGTACGTTTGCACTTCCCCGCCACAGGGAAGCTGCTAGCCGGGAATTCTCTGCCTGGTTCTACCCGCTGCCCGGAACGCTACGCAGGGCAAAAGCGGTTCTCGTCCTCCGTGCTTGCTTTTTCTCAGAAAGAGCCGTGGTGTGCGATTTCGCCGGAAAACGCGTTTTCGGCCGAAAACGTGTACGTTTGCACTTCCCCGCCACAGGGAAGCTGTTAGCCGGGAATTCTCTGCCTGGTTCTACCCGCTGCCCGGAACGCTACGCAGGGCAAAAGCGGTTCTCGTCCTCCGTGCTTGCTTTTTCTCAGAAAGAGCCGTGGTGTGCGATTTCGCCGGAAAACGCGTTTTCGGCCGAAAACGTGTACGTTTGCACTTCCCCGCCACAGGGAAGCTGCTAGCCGGGAATTCTCTGCCTGGTTCTACCCGCTGCCCGGAACGCTACGCAGGGCAAAAGCGGTTCTCGTCCTCCGTGCTTGCTTTTTCTCAGAAAGAGCCGTGGTGTGCGTTTTCGCCGGAAAACGCGTTTTCGGCCGAAAACGTGTACGTTTGCACTTCCCCGCCACAGGGAAGATGCTAGCCGGGAATTCTCTGCCTGGTTCTACCCGCTGCCCGGAACGCTACGCAGGGCAAAAGCGGTTCTCGTCCTCCGTGCTTGCTTTTTCTCAGAAAGAGCCGTGTTGTGCGTTTTCGCTGGAAAACGCGTTTTCGGCCGAAAACGTGTACGTTTGCACTTCCCCGCCACAGGGAAGCTGCTAGCCGGGAATTCTCTGCCTGGTTCTACCCGCTGCCCGGAACGCTACGCAGCGCAAAAGCGGTTCTCGTCCTCCGTGCTTGCTTTTTCTCAGAAAGAGCCGTGGTGTGCGATTTCGCCGGAAAACGCGTTTTCGGCCGAAAACGTGTACGTTTGCACTTCCCCGCCACAGGGAAGCTGTTAGCCGGGAATTCTCTGCCTGGTTCTACCCGCTGCCCGGAACGCTACGCAGGGCAAAAGCGGTTCTCGTCCTCCGTGCTTGCTTTTTCTCAGAAAGAGCCGTGGTGTGCGATTTCGCCGGAAAACGCGTTTTCGGCCGAAAACGTGTACGTTTGCACTTCCCCGCCACAGGGAAGCTGCTAGCCGGGAATTCTCTGCCTGGTTCTACCCGCTGCCCGGAACGCTACGCAGGGGAAAAGCGGTTCTCGTCCTCCGTGCTTGCTTTTTCTCAGAAAGAGCCGTGGTGCGCGTTTTCGCCGGAAAACGCGTTTTCGGCCGAAAACGTGTACGTTTGCACTTCCCCGCCACAGGGAAGCTGCTAGCCGGGAATTCTCTGCCTGGTTCTACCCGCTGCCCGGAACGCTACGCAGCGCAAAAGCGGTTCTCGTCCTCCGTGCTTGCTTTATCTCAGAAAGAGCCGTGGTGTGCGTTTTCGCCGGAAAACGCGTTTTCGGCCGAAAACGTGTACGTTTGCACTTCCCCGCCACAGGGAAGCTGCTAGCCGGGAATTCTCTGCCTGGTTCTACCCGCTGCCCGGAACGCTACGCAGGGCAAAAGCGGTTCTCGTCCTCCGTGCTTGCTTTTTCTCAGAAAGAGCCGTGGTGTGCGATTTCGCCGGAAAACGCGTTTTCGGCCGAAAACGTGTACGTTTGCACTTCCCCGCCACAGGGAAGCTGCTAGCCGGGAATTCTCTGCCTGGTTCTACCCGCTGCCCGGAACGCTACGCAGGGCAAAAGCGGTTCTCGTCCTCCGTGCTTGCTTTTTCTCAGAAAGAGCCGTGGTGTGCGTTTTCCCTGGAAAACGCGTTTTCGGCCGAAAACGTGTACGTTTGCACTTCCCCGCCACAGGGAAGCTGCTAGCCGGGAATTCTCTGCCTGGTTCTACCCGCTGCCCGGAACGCTACGCAGCGCAAAAGCGGTTCTCGTCCTCCGTGCTTGCTTTTTCTCAGAAAGAGCCGTGGTGTGCGATTTCGCCGGAAAACGCGTTTTCGGCCAAAAACGTGTACGTTTGCACTTCCCCGCCACAGGGAAGCTGCTAGCCGGGAATTCTCTGCCTGGTTCTACCCGCTGCCCGGAACGCTACGCAGGGCAAAAGCGGTTCTCGTCCTCCGTGCTTGCTTTTTCTCAGAAAGAGCCGTGGTGTGCGTTTTCGCCGGAAAACGCGTTTTCGGCCGAAAACGTGTACGTTTGCACTTCCCCGCCACAGGGAAGCTGCTAGCCGGGAATTCTCTGCCTGGTTCTACCCGCTGCCCGGAACGCTACGCAGGGCAAAAGCGGTTCTCGTCCTCCGTGCTTGCTTTATCTCAGAAAGAGCCGTGGTGTGCGATTTCGCCGGAAAACGCGTTTTCGGCCGAAAACGTGTACGTTTGCACTTCCCTGCCACAGGGAAGCTGCTAGCCGGGAATTCTCTGCCTGGTTCTACCCGCTGCCCGGAACGCTACGCAGGGCAAAATCGGTTCTCGTCCTCCGTGCTTGCTTTTTCTCAGAAAGAGCCGTGGTGTGCGATTTCGCCGGAAAACGCGTTTTCGGCCGAAAACGTGTACGTTTGCACTTCCCCGCCACAGGGAAGCTGCTAGCCGGGAATTCTCTGCCTGGTTCTACCCGCTGCCCGGAACGCTACGCAGGGCAAAAGCGGTTCTCGTCCTCCGTGCTTGCTTTTTCTCAGAAAGAGCCGTGGTGTGCGATTTCACCGGAAAACGCGTTTTCGGCCGAAAACGTGTACGTTTGCACTTCCCCGCCACAGGGAAGCTGCTAGCCGGGAATTCTCTGCCTGGTTCTACCCGCTGCCCGGAACGCTACGCAGGGCAAAAGCGGTTCTCGTCCTCCGTGCTTGCTTTTTCTCAGAAAGAGCCGTGGTGTGCGTTTTCGCCGGAAAACGAGTTTTCGGCCGAAAACGTGTACGTTTGCACTTCCCCGCCACAGGGAAGCTGCTAGCCGGGAATTCTCTGCCTGGTTCTACCCGCTGCCCGGAACTCTACGCAGGGCAAAAGCGGTTCTCGTCCTCCGTGCTTGCTTTTTCTCAGAAAGAGCCGTGGTGTGCGATTTCGCCGGAAAACGCGTTTTCGGCCGAAAACGTGTACGTTTGCACTTCCCCGCCACAGGGAAGCTGCTAGCCGGGAATTCTCTGCCTGGTTCTACCCGCTGCCCGGAACGCTACGCAGGGCAAAAGCGGTTCTCGTCCTCCGTGCTTGCTTTTTCTCAGAAAGAGCCGTGGTGTGCGATTTCGCCGGAAAACGCGTTTTCGGCCGAAAACGTGTACGTTTGCACTTCCCCGCCACAGGGAAGCTGCTAGCCGGGAATTCTCTGCCTGGTTCTACCCGCTGCCCGGAACGCTACGCAGGGCAAAAGCGGTTCTCGTCCTCCGTGCTTGCTTTTTCTCAGAAAGAGCCGTGGTGTGCGATTTCGCCGGAAAACGCGTTTTCGGCCGAAAACGTGTACGTTTGCACTTCCCCGCCACAGGGAAGCTGCTAGCCGGGAATTCTCTGCCTGGTTCTACCCGCTGCCCGGAACGCTACGCAGGGCAAAATCGGTTCTCGTCCTCCGTGCTTGCTTTTTCTCAGAAAGAGCCGTGGTGTGCGATTTCGCCGGAAAACGCGTTTTCGGCCAAAAACGTGTACGTTTGCACTTCCCCGCCACAGGGAAGCTGCTAGCCGGGAATTCTCTGCCTGGTTCTACCCGCTGCCCGGAACGCTACGCAGGGCAAAAGCGGTTCTCGTCCTCCGTGCTTGCTTTATCTCAGAAAGAGCCGTGGTGTGCGTTTTCGCCGGAAAACGCGTTTTCGGCCGAAAACGTGTACGTTTGCACTTCCCCGCCACAGGGAAGCTGCTAGCCGGGAATTCTCTGCCTGGTTCTACCCGCTGCCCGGAACGCTACGCAGGGCAAAAGCGGTTCTCGTCCTCCGTGCTTGCTTTTTCTCAGAAAGAGCCGTGGTGTGCGTTTTCGCCGGAAAACGCGTTTTCGGCCGAAAACGTGTACATTTGCACTTCCCCGCCACAGGGAAGCTGCTAGCCGGGAATTCTCTGCCTGGTTCTACCCGCTGCCCGGAACGCTACGCAGGGCAAAAGCGGTTCTCGTCCTCCGTGCTTGCTTTTTCTCAGAAAGAGCCGTGGTGTGCGATTTCGCCGGAAAACGCGTTTTCGGCCGAAAACGTGTACGTTTGCACTTCCCCGCCACAGGGAAGCTGCTAGCCGGGAATTCTCTGCCTGGTTCTACCCGCTGCCCGGAACGCTACGCAGGGCAAAAGCGGTTCTCGTCCTCCGTGCTTGCTTTTTCTCAGAAAGATCCGTGGTGTGCGATTTCGCCGGAAAACGCGTTTTCGGCCGAAAACGTGTACGTTTGCACTTCCCCGCCACAGGGAAGCTGCTAGCCGGGAATTCTCTGCCTGGTTCTACCCGCTGCCCGGAACGCTACGCAGGGCAAAAGCGGTTCTCGTCCTCCGTGCTTGCTTTTTCTCAGAAAGAGCCGTGGTGTGCGTTTTCGCCGGAAAACGCGTTTTCGGCCGAAAACGTGTACGTTTGCACTTCCCCGCCACAGGGAAGCTGCTAGCCGGGAATTCTCTGCCTGGTTCTACCCGCTGCACGGATCGCTACGCAGGGCAAAAGCGGTTCTCGTCCTCCGTGCTTGCTTTTTCTCAGAAAGAGCCGTGGTGTGCGATTTCGCCGGAAAACGCGTTTTCGGCCGAAAACGTGTACGTTTGCACTTCCCCGCCACAGGGAAGCTGCTAGCCGGGAATTCTCTGCCTGGTTCTACCCGCTGCCCGGAACGCTACGCAGGGCAAAAGCGGTTCTCGTCCTCCGTGCTTGCTTTTTCTCAGAAAGAGCCGTGGTGTGCGATTTCGCCGGAAAACGCGTTTTCGGCCGAAAACGTGTACGTTTGCACTTCCCCGCCACAGGGAAGCTGCTAGCCGGGAATTCTCTGCCTGGTTCTACCCGCTGCACGGAACGCTACGCAGGGCAAAAGCGGTTCTCGTCCTCCGTGCTTGCTTTTTCTCAGAAAGAGCCGTGGTGTGCGTTTTCGCCGGAAAACGCGTTTTCGGCCGAAAACGTGTACGTTTGCACTTCCCCGCCACAGGGAAGCTGCTAGCCGGGAATTCTCTGCCTGGTTCTACCCGCTGCCCGGAACGCTACGCAGGGCAAAAGCGGTTCTCGTCCTCCGTGCTTGCTTTTTCTCAGAAAGAGACGTGGTGTGCGATTTCGCCGGAAAACGCGTTTTCGGCCGAAAACGTGTACGTTTGCACTTCCCCGCCACAGGGAAGCTGCTAGCCGGGAATTCTCTGCCTGGTTCTACCCGCTGCCCGGAACGCTACGCAGGGCAAAAGCGGTTCTCGTCCTCCGTGCTTGCTTTTTCTCAGAAAGAGCCGTGGTGTTCGATTTCGCCGGAAAACGCGTTTTCGGCCGAAAACGTGTACGTTTGCACTTCCCCGCCACAGGGAAGCTGCTAGCCGGGAATTCTCTGCCTGGTTCTACCCGCTGCCCGGAACGCTACGCAGGGCAAAAGCGGTTCTCGTCCTCCGTGCTTGCTTTATCTCAGAAAGAGCCGTGGTGTGCGATTTCGCCGGAAAACGCGTTTTCGGCCGAAAACGTGTACGTTTGCACTTCCCCGCCACAGGGAAGCTGCTAGCCGGGAATTCTCTGCCTGGTTATACCCGCTGCCCGGAACGCTACGCAGGGCAAAAGCGGTTCTCGTCCTCCGTGCTTGCTTTATCTCAGAAAGAGCCGTGGTGTGCGTTTTCGCCGGAAAACGCGTTTTCGGCCGAAAACGTGTACGTTTGCTCTTCCCCGCCACAGGGAAGCTGCTAGGCGGGAATTCTCTGCCTGGTTCTACCCGCTGCCCGGAACGCTACGCAGGGCAAAAGCGGTTCTCGTCCTCCGTGCTTGCTTTTTCTCAGAAAGATCCGTGGTGTGCGATTTCGCCGGAAAACGCGTTTTCGGCCGAAAACGTGTACGTTTGCACTTCCCCGCCACAGGGAAGCTGCTAGCCGGGAATTCTCTGCCTGGTTATACCCGCTGCCCGGAACGCTACGCAGGGCAAAAGCGGTTCTCGTCCTCCGTGCTTGCTTTTTCTCAGAAAGAGCCGTGGTGTGCGATTTCGCCGGAAAACGCGTTTTCGGCCGAAAACGTGTACGTTTGCACTTCCCCGCCACAGGGAAGCTGTTAGCCGGGAATTCTCTGCCTGGTTCTACCCGCTGCCCGGAACGCTACGCAGGGCAAAAGCGGTTCTCGTCCTCCGTGCTTGCTTTTTCTCAGAAAGAGCCGTGGTGTGCGATTTCGCCGGAAAACGCGTTTTCGGCCGAAAACGTGTACGTTTGCACTTCCCCGCCACAGGGAAGCTGCTAGCCTGGAATTCTCTGCCTGGTTCTACCCGCTGCCCGGAACGCTACGCAGGGCAAAAGCGGTTCTCGTCCTCCGTGCTTGCTTTTTCTCAGAAAGAGCCGTGGTGTGCGATTTCGCCGGAAAACGCGTTTTCGGCCGAAAACGTGTACGTTTGCACTTCCCCGCCACAGGGAAGCTGCTAGCCGGGAATTCTCTGCCTGGTTCTACCCGCTGCCCGGAACGCTACGCAGGGCAAAAGCGGTTCTCGTCCTCCGTGCTTGCTTTTTCTCAGAAAGATCCGTGGTGTGCGATTTCGCCGGAAAACGCGTTTTCGGCCGAAAACGTGTACGTTTGCACTTCCCCGCCACAGGGAAGCTGCTAGCCGGGAATTCTCTGCCTGGTTCTACCCGCTGCCCGGAACGCTACGCAGGGCAAAAGCGGTTCTCGTCCTCCGTGCTTGCTTTTTCTCAGAAAGAGCCGTGGTCTGCGTTTTCGCTGGAAAACGCGTTTTCGGCCGAAAACGTGTACGTTTGCACTTCCCCGCCACAGGGAAGCTGCTAGCCGGGAATTCTCTGCCTGGTTCTACCCGCTGCCCGGAACACTACGCAGGGCAAAAGCGGTTCTCGTCCTCCGTGCTTGCTTTTTCTCAGAAAGAGCCGTGGTGTGCGTTTTCGCCGGAAAACGCGTTTTCGGCCGAAAACGTGTACGTTTGCACTTCCCCGCCACAGGGAAGCTGCTAGCCGGGAATTCTCTGCCTGGTTCTACCCGCTGCCCGGAACGCTACGCAGGGCAAAAGCGGTTCTCGTCCTCCGTGCTTGCTTTTTCTCAGAAAGAGCCGTGGTGTGCGATTTCGCCGGAAAACGCGTTTTCGGCCGAAAACGTGTACGTTTGCACTTCCCCGCCACAGGGAAGCTGCTAGCCGGGAATTCTCTGCCTGGTTCTACCCGCTGCCCGGAACGCTACGCAGGGCAAAAGCGGTTCTCGTCCTCCGTGCTTGCTTTTTCTCAGAAAGAGCCGTGGTGTGCGATTTCGCCGGAAAACGCGTTTTTGGCCGAAAACGTGTACGTTTGCACTTCCCCGCCACAGGGAAGCTGCTAGCCGGGAATTCTCTGCCTGGTTCTACCCGCTGCCCGGAACGCTACGCAGGGCAAAAGCGGTTCTCGTCCTCCGTGCTTGCTTTTTCTCAGAAAGATCCGTGGTGTGCGATTTCGCCGGAAAACGCGTTTTCGGCCGAAAACGTGTACGTTTGCACTTCCCCGCCACAGGGAAGCTGCTAGCCGGGAATTCTCTGCCTGGTTCTACCCGCTGCCCGGAACGCTACGCAGGGCAAAAGCGGTTCTCGTCCTCCGTGCTTGCTTTTTCTCAGAAAGAGCCGTGGTCTGCGTTTTCGCTGGAAAACGCGTTTTCGGCCGAAAACGTGTACGTTTGCACTTCCCCGCCACAGGGAAGCTGCTAGCCGGGAATTCTCTGCCGGGTTCTACCCGCTGCCCGGAACGCTACGCAGGGGAAAAGCGGTTCTCGTCCTCCGTGCTTGCTTTTTCTCAGAAAGAGCCGTGGTGTGCGTTTTCGCCGGAAAACGCGTTTTCGGCCGAAAACGTGTACGTTTGCACTTCCCCGCCACAGGGAAGCTGCTAGCCGGGAATTCTCTGCCTGGTTCTACCCGCTGCCCGGAACGTTACGCAGGGCAAAAGCGGTTCTCGTCCTCCGTGCTTCTTTATCTCAGAAAGAGCCGTGGTGTGCGATTTCGCCGGAAAACGCGTTTTCGGCCGAAAACGTGTACGTTTGCACTTCCCTGCCACAGGGAAGCTGCTAGCCGGGAATTCTCTGCCTGGTTCTACCCGCTGCCCGGAACGCTACGCAGGGCAAAATCGGTTCTCGTCCTCCGTGCTTGCTTTTTCTCAGAAAGAGCCGTGGTGTGCGATTTCGCCGGAAAACGCGTTTTCGGCCGAAAACGTGTACGTTTGCACTTCCCCGCCACAGGGAAGCTGCTAGCCGGGAATTCTCTGCCTGGTTCTATCCGCTGCCCGGAACGCTACGCAGGGCAAAAGCGGTTCTCGTCCTCCGTGCTTGCTTTTTCTCAGAAAGAGCCGTGGTGTGCGATTTCGCCGGAAAACTCGTTTTCAGCCGAAAACGTGTACGTTTGCACTTCCCCGCCACAGGGAAGCTGCTAGCCGGGAATTCTCTGCCTGGTTCTACCCGCTGCCCGGAACGCTACGCAGGGCAAAAGCGGTTCCCGTCCTCCGTGCTTGCTTTTTCTCAGAAAGAGCCGTGGTGTGCGATTTCGCCGGAAAACGCGTTTTCGGCCGAAAACGTGTACGTTTGCACTTCCCCGCCACAGGGAAGCTGCTAGCCGGGAATTCTCTGCCTGGTTCTACCCGCTGCACGGATCGCTACGCAGGGCAAAAGCGGTTCTCGTCCTCCGTGCTTGCTTTTTCTCAGAAAGATCCGTGGTGTGCGATTTCGCCGGAAAACGCGTTTTCGGCCGAAAACGTGTACGTTTGCACTTCCCCGCCACAGGGAAGCTGCTAGCCGGGAATTCTCTGCCTGGTTCTATCCGCTGCCCGGAACGCTACGCAGGGCAAAAGCGGTTCTCGTCCTCCGTGCTTGCTTTTTCTCAGAAAGAGCCGTGGTGTGCGATTTCGCCGGAAAACTCGTTTTCAGCCGAAAACGTGTACGTTTGCACTTCCCCGCCACAGGGAAGCTGCTAGCCGGGAATTCTCTGCCTGGTTCTACCCGCTGCCCGGAACGCTACGCAGGGCAAAAGCGGTTCCCGTCCTCCGTGCTTGCTTTCTCTCAGAAAGAGCCGTGGTGTGCGATTTCGCCGGAAAACGCGTTTTCGGCCGAAAACGTGTACGTTTGCACTTCCCCGCCACAGGGAAGCTGCTAGCCGGGAATTCTCTGCCTGGTTCTACCCGCTGCACGGATCGCTACGCAGGGCAAAAGCGGTTCTCGTCCTCCGTGCTTGCTTTTTCTCAGAAAGATCCGTGGTGTGCGATTTCGCCGGAAAACGCGTTTTCGGCCGAAAACGTGTACGTTTGCACTTCCCCGCCACAGGGAAGCTGCTAGCCGGGAATTCTCTGCCTGGTTCTACCCGCTGCACGGATCGCTACGCAGGGCAAAAGCGGTTCTCGTCCTCCGTGCTTGCTTTTTCTCAGAAAGATCCGTGGTGTGCGATTTCGCCGGAAAACGCGTTTTCGGCCGAAAACGTGTACGTTTGCACTTCCCCGCCACAGGGAAGCTGCTAGCCGGGAATTCTCTGCCTGGTTCTACCCGCTGCCCGGAACGCTACGCAGGGCAAAAGCGGTTCTCGTCCTCCGTGCTTGCTTTTTCTCAGAAAGAGCCGTGTTGTGCGTTTTCGCTGGAAAACGCGTTTTCGGCCGAAAACGTGTACGTTTGCACTTCCCCGCCACAGGGAAGCTGCTAGCCGGGAATTCTCTGCCTGGTTCTACCCGCTGCCCGGAACGCTACGCAGCGCAAAAGCGGTTCTCGTCCTCCGTGCTTGCTTTTTCTCAGAAAGAGCCGTGGTGTGCGTTTTCGCCAGAAAACGCGTTTTCGGCCGAAAACGTGTACGTTTGCACTTCCCCGCCACAGGGAAGCTGCTAGCCGGGAATTCTCTGCCTGGTTCTACCCGCTGCCCGGAACGCTACGCAGGGCAAAAGCGGTTCTCGTCCTCCGTGCTTGCTTTTTCTCAGAAAGAGCCGTGGTGTGCGATTTCGCCGGAAAACGCGTTTTCGGCCGAAAACGTGTACGTTTGCACTTCCCCGCCACAGGGAAGCTGCTAGCCGGGAATTCTCTGCCTGGTTCTACCCGCTGCCCGGAACGCTACGCAGGGCAAAAGCGGTTCTCGTCCTCCGTGCTTGCTTTTTCTCAGAAAGAGCCGTGGTGTGCGTTTTCGCCGGAAAACGCGTTTTCGGCCGAAAACGTGTACGTTTGCACTTCCCCGCCACAGGGAAGCTGCTAGCCGGGAATTCTCTGCCTGGTTCTACCCGCTGCCCGGAACGCTACGCAGGGCAAAAGCGGTTCTCGTCCTCCGTGCTTGCTTTTTCTCAGAAAGAGCCGTGGTGTGCGTTTTCGCCGGAAAACGCGTTTTCGGCCGAAAACGTGTACGTTTGCACTTCCCCGCCACAGGGAAGCTGCTAGCCGGGAATTCTCTGCCTGGTTCTACCCGCTGCCCGGAACGCTACGCAGGGCAAAAGCGGTTCTCGTCCTCCGTGCTTGCTTTTTCTCAGAAAGAGCCGTGGTGTGCGTTTTCGCCGGAAAACGCGTTTTCGGCCGAAAACGTGTACGTTTGCACTTCCCCGCCACAGGGAAGCTGCTAGCCGGGAATTCTCTGCCTGGTTCTACCCGCTGCCCGGAACGCTACGCAGGGCAAAAGCGGTTCTCGTCCTCCGTGCTTTTTTTTTGCTCAGAAAGAGCCGTGGTGTGCGATTTCGCCGGAAAACGCGTTTTCGGCCGAAAACGTGTACGTTTGCACTTCCCCGCCACAGGGAAGCTTTTAGCCGGGAATTCTCTGCCTGGTTCTACCCGCTGCCCGGAACGCTACGCAGGGCAAAAGCGGTTCTCGTCCTCCGTGCTTGCTTTTTCTCAGAAAGAGCCGTGGTGTGCGATTTCGCCGGAAAACGCGTTTTCATCCGAAAACGTGTACGTTTGCACTTCCCCGCCACAGGGAAGCTGCTAGCCTGGAATTCTCTGCCTGGTTCTACCCGCTGCCCGGAACGCTACGCAGGGCAAAAGCGGTTCTCGTCCTCCGTGCTTGCTTTTTCTCAGAAAGAGCCGTGGTGTGCGATTTCGCCGGAAAACGCGTTTTCGGCCGAAAACGTGTACGTTTGCACTTCCCCGCCACAGGGAAGCTGCTAGCCGGGAATTCTCTGCCTGGTTCTACCCGCTGCCCGGAACGCTACGCAGGGCAAAAGCGGTTCTCGTCCTCCGTGCTTGCTTTTTCTCAGAAAGATCCGTGGTGTGCGATTTCGCCGGAAAACGCGTTTTCGGCCGAAAACGTGTACGTTTGCACTTCCCCGCCACAGGGAAGCTGCTAGCCGGGAATTCTCTGCCTGGTTCTACCCGCTGCCCGGAACGCTACGCAGGGCAAAAGCGGTTCTCGTCCTCCGTGCTTGCTTTTTCTCAGAAAGAGCCGTGGTCTGCGTTTTCGCTGGAAAACGCGTTTTCGGCCGAAAACGTGTACGTTTGCACTTCCCCGCCACAGGGAAGCTGCTAGCCGGGAATTCTCTGCCTGGTTCTACCCGCTGCCCGGAACGCTACGCAGGGCAAAAGCGGTTCTCGTCCTCCGTGCTTGCTTTTTCTCAGAAAGAGCCGTGGTGTGCGTTTTCGCCGGAAAACGCGTTTTCGGCCGAAAACGTGTACGTTTGCACTTCCCCGCCACAGGGAAGCTGCTAGCCGGGAATTCTCTGCCTGGTTCTACCCGCTGCCCGGAACGCTACGCAGGGCAAAAGCGGTTCTCGTCCTCCGTGCTTGCTTTTTCTCAGAAAGAGCCGTGGTGTGCGATTTCGCCGGAAAACGCGTTTTCGGCCGAAAACGTGTACGTTTGCACTTCCCCGCCACAGGGAAGCTGCTAGGCGGGAATTCTCTGCCTGGTTCTACCCGCTGCCCGGAACGCTACGCAGGGCAAAAGCGGTTCTCGTCCTCCGTGCTTGCTTTTTCTCAGAAAGAGCCGTGGTGTGCGATTTCGCCGGAAAACGCGTTTTCGGCCGAAAACGTGTACGTTTGCACTTCCCCGCCACAGGGAAGCTGCTAGCCGGGAATTCTCTGCCTGGTTCTACCCGCTGCCCGGAACGCTACGCAGGGCAAAAGCGGTTCTCGTCCTCCGTGCTTGCTTTTTCTCAGAAAGAGCCGTGGTGTGCGATTTCGCCGGAAAACTCGTTTTCAGCCGAAAACGTGTACGTTTGCACTTCCCCGCCACAGGGAAGCTGCTAGCCGGGAATTCTCTGCCTGGTTCTACCCGCTGCCCGGAACGCTACGCAGGGCAAAAGCGGTTCCCGTCCTCCGTGCTTGCTTTTTCTCAGAAAGAGCCGTGGTGTGCGATTTCGCCGGAAAACGCGTTTTCGGCCGAAAACGTGTACGTTTGCACTTCCCCGCCACAGGGAAGCTGCTAGCCGGGAATTCTCTGCCTGGTTCTACCCGCTGCACGGATCGCTACGCAGGGCAAAAGCGGTTCTCGTCCTCCGTGCTTGCTTTTTCTCAGAAAGATCCGTGGTGTGCGATTTCGCCGGAAAACGCGTTTTCGGCCGAAAACGTGTACGTTTGCACTTCCCCGCCACAGGGAAGCTGCTAGCCGGGAATTCTCTGCCTGGTTCTATCCGCTGCCCGGAACGCTACGCAGGGCAAAAGCGGTTCTCGTCCTCCGTGCTTGCTTTTTCTCAGAAAGATCCGTGGTGTGCGATTTCGCCGGAAAACGCGTTTTCGGCCGAAAACGTGTACGTTTGCACTTCCCCGCCACAGGGAAGCTGCTAGCCGGGAATTCTCTGCCTGGTTCTACCCGCTGCCCGGAACGCTACGCAGGGCAAAAGCGGTTCTCGTCCTCCGTGCTTGCTTTTTCTCAGAAAGAGCCGTGGTGTGCGTTTTCGCTGGAAAACGCGTTTTCGGCCGAAAACGTGTACGTTTGCACTTCCCCGCCACAGGGAAGCTGCTAGCCGGGAATTCTCTGCCTGGTTCTACCCGCTGCCCGGAACGCTACGCAGCGCAAAAGCGGTTCTCGTCCTCCGTGCTTGCTTTTTCTCAGAAAGAGCCGTGGTGTGCGTTTTCGCCAGAAAACGCGTTTTCGGCCGAAAACGTGTACGTTTGCACTTCCCCGCCACAGGGAAGCTGCTAGCCGGGAATTCTCTGCCTGGTTCTACCCGCTGCCCGGAACGCTACGCAGGGCAAAAGCGGTTCTCGTCCTCCGTGCTTGCTTTTTCTCAGAAAGAGCCGTGGTGTGCGATTTCGCCGGAAAACGCGTTTTCGGCCGAAAACGTGTACGTTTGCACTTCCCCGCCACAGGGAAGCTGCTAGCCGGGAATTCTCTGCCTGGTTCTACCCGCTGCCCGGAACGCTACGCAGGGCAAAAGCGGTTCTCGTCCTCCGTGCTTGCTTTTTCTCAGAAAGAGCCGTGGTGTGCGTTTTCGCCGGAAAACGCGTTTTCGGCCGAAAACGTGTACGTTTGCACTTCCCCGCCACAGGGAAGCTGCTAGCCGGGAATTCTCTGCCTGGTTCTACCCGCTGCACGGATCGCTACGCAGGGCAAAAGCAGTTCTCGTCCTCCGTGCTTGCTTTTTCTCAGAAAGAGCCGTGGTGTGCGATTTCGCCGGAAAACGCGTTTTCGGCCGAAAACGTGTACGTTTGCACTTCCCCGCCACAGGGAAGCTGCTAGCCTGGAATTCTCTGCCTGGTTCTACCCGCTGCCCGGAACGCTACGCAGGGCAAAAGCGGTTCTCGTCCTCCGTGCTTGCTTTTTCTCAGAAAGAGCCGTGGTGTGCGTTTTCGCCGGAAAACGCGTTTTCGGCCGAAAACGTGTACGTTTGCACTTCCCCGCCACAGGGAAGCTGCTAGCCGGGAATTCTCTGCCTGGTTCTACCCGCTGCCCGGAACGCTACGCAGGGCAAAAGCGGTTCTCGTCCTCCGTGCTTGCTTTTTCTCAGAAAGAGCCGTGGTGTGCGATTTCGCCGGAAAACGCGTTTTCGGCCGAAAACGTGTACGTTTGCACTTCCCCGCCACAGGGAAGCTGCTAGGCGGGAATTCTCTGCCTGGTTCTACCCGCTGCCCGGAACGCTACGCAGGGCAAAAGCGGTTCTCGTCCTCCGTGCTTGCTTTTTCTCAGAAAGAGCCGTGGTGTGCGATTTCGCCGGAAAACGCGTTTTCGGCCGAAAACGTGTACGTTTGCACTTCCCCGCCACAGGGAAGCTGCTAGCCGGGAATTCTCTGCCTGGTTCTACCCGCTGCCCGGAACGCTACGCAGGGCAAAAGCGGTTCTCGTCCTCCGTGCTTGCTTTTTCTCAGAAAGAGCCGTGGTGTGCGATTTCGCCGGAAAACGCGTTTTCGGCCGAAAACGTGTACGTTTGCACTTCCCCGCCACAGGGAAGCTGCTAGGCGGGAATTCTCTGCCTGGTTCTACCCGCTGCCCGGAACGCTACGCAGGGCAAAAGCGGTTCTCGTCCTCCGTGCTTGCTTTTTCTCAGAAAGAGCCGTGGTCTGCGTTTTCGCTGGAAAACGCGTTTTCGGCCGAAAACGTGTACGTTTGCACTTCCCCGCCACAGGGAAGCTGCTAGCCGGGAATTCTCTGCCTGGTTCTACCCGCTGCCCGGAACGCTACGCAGGGGAAAAGCGGTTCTCGTCCTCCGTGCTTGCTTTTTCTCAGAAAGAGCCGTGGTGTGCGTTTTCGCCGGAAAACGCGTTTTCGGCCGAAAACGTGTACGTTTGCACTTCCCCGCCACAGGGAAGCTGCTAGCCGGGAATTCTCTGCCTGGTTCTACCCGCTGCCCGGAACGTTACGCAGGGCAAAAGCGGTTCTCGTCCTCCGTGCTTGCTTTATCTCAGAAAGAGCCGTGGTGTGCGATTTCGCCGGAAAACGCGTTTTCGGCCGAAAACGTGTACGTTTGCACTTCCCTGCCACAGGGAAGCTGCTAGCCGGGAATTCTCTGCCTGGTTCTACCCGCTGCCCGGAACGCTACGCAGGGCAAAATCGGTTCTCGTCCTCCGTGCTTGCTTTTTCTCAGAAAGAGCCGTGGTGTGCGATTTCGCCGGAAAACGCGTTTTCGGCCGAAAACGTGTACGTTTGCACTTCCCCGCCACAGGGAAGCTGCTAGCCGGGAATTCTCTGCCTGGTTCTACCCGCTGCACGGATCGCTACGCAGGGCAAAAGCGGTTCTCGTCCTCCGTGCTTGCTTTTTCTCAGAAAGATCCGTGGTGTGCGATTTCGCCGGAAAACGCGTTTTCGGCCGAAAACGTGTACGTTTGCACTTCCCCGCCACAGGGAAGCTGCTAGCCGGGAATTCTCTGCCTGGTTCTATCCGCTGCCCGGAACGCTACGCAGGGCAAAAGCGGTTCTCGTCCTCCGTGCTTGCTTTTTCTCAGAAAGAGCCGTGGTGTGCGATTTCGCCGGAAAACTCGTTTTCAGCCGAAAACGTGTACGTTTGCACTTCCCCGCCACAGGGAAGCTGCTAGCCGGGAATTCTCTGCCTGGTTCTACCCGCTGCCCGGAACGCTACGCAGGGCAAAAGCGGTTCCCGTCCTCCGTGCTTGCTTTCTCTCAGAAAGAGCCGTGGTGTGCGATTTCGCCGGAAAACGCGTTTTCGGCCGAAAACGTGTACGTTTGCACTTCCCCGCCACAGGGAAGCTGCTAGCCGGGAATTCTCTGCCTGGTTCTACCCGCTGCACGGATCGCTACGCAGGGCAAAAGCGGTTCTCGTCCTCCGTGCTTGCTTTTTCTCAGAAAGATCCGTGGTGTGCGATTTCGCCGGAAAACGCGTTTTCGGCCGAAAACGTGTACGTTTGCACTTCCCCGCCACAGGGAAGCTGCTAGCCGGGAATTCTCTGCCTGGTTCTACCCGCTGCCCGGAACGCTACGCAGCGCAAAAGCGGTTCTCGTCCTCCGTGCTTGCTTTTTCTCAGAAAGAGCCGTGGTGTGCGTTTTCGCCGGAAAACGCGTTTTCGGCCGAAAACGTGTACGTTTGCACTTCCCCGCCACAGGGAAGCTGCTAGCCGGGAATTCTCTGCCTGGTTCTACCCGCTGCCCGGAACGCTACGCAGGGCAAAAGCGGTTCTCGTCCTCCGTGCTTGCTTTTTCTCAGAAAGAGCCGTGGTGTGCGATTTCGCCGGAAAACGCGTTTTCGGCCGAAAACGTGTACGTTTGCACTTCCCCGCCACAGGGAAGCTGCTAGCCGGGAATTCTCTGCCTGGTTCTACCCGCTGCCCGGAACGCTACGCAGGGCAAAAGCGGTTCTCGTCCTCCGTGCTTGCTTTTTCTCAGAAAGAGCCGTGGTGTGCGTTTTCGCCGGAAAACGCGTTTTCGGCCGAAAACGTGTACGTTTGCACTTCCCCGCCACAGGGAAGCTGCTAGCCGGGAATTCTCTGCCTGGTTCTACCCGCTGCACGGATCGCTACGCAGGGCAAAAGCAGTTCTCGTCCTCCGTGCTTGCTTTTTCTCAGAAAGAGCCGTGGTGTGCGATTTCGCCGGAAAACGCGTTTTCGGCCGAAAACGTGTACGTTTGCACTTCCCCGCCACAGGGAAGCTGCTAGCCGGGAATTCTCTGCCTGGTTCTACCCGCTGCCCGGAACGCTACGCAGGGCAAAAGCGGTTCTCGTCCTCCGTGCTTGCTTTTTCTCAGAAAGAGCCGTGGTGTGCGATTTCGCCGGAAAACGCGTTTTCGGCCGAAAACGTGTACGTTTGCACTTCCCCGCCACAGGGAAGCTGCTAGCCGGGAATTCTCTGCCTGGTTCTACCCGCTGCCCGGAACGCTACGCAGGGCAAAAGCGGTTCTCGTCCTCCGTGCTTGCTTTTTCTCAGAAAGAGCCGTGGTGTGCGTTTTCGCCGGAAAACGCGTTTTCGGCCAAAAACGTGTACGTTTGCACTTCCCCGCCACAGGGAAGCTGCTAGCCGGGAATTCTCTGCCTGGTTCTACCCGCTGCCCGGAACGCTACGCAGGGCAAAAGCGGTTCTCGTCCTCCGTGCTTGCTTTTTCTCAGAAAGAGCCGTGGTGTGCGTTTTCGCCGGAAAACGCGTTTTCGGCCGAAAACGTGTACGTTTGCACTTCCCCGCCACAGGGAAGCTGCTAGCCGGGAATTCTCTGCCTGGTTCTACCCGCTGCCCGGAACGCTACGCAGGGCAAAAGCGGTTCTCGTCCTCCGTGCTTGCTTTTTCTCAGAAAGAGCCGTGGTGTGCGATTTCGCCGGAAAACGCGTTTTCGGCCGAAAACGTGTACGTTTGCACTTCCCCGCCACAGGGAAGCTGCTAGCCGGGAATTCTCTGCCTGGTTCTACCCGCTGCCCGGAACGCTACGCAGGGCAAAAGCGGTTCTCGTCCTCCGTGCTTGCTTTTTCTCAGAAAGAGCCGTGGTGTGCGTTTTCGCCGGAAAACGCGTTTTCGGCCGAAAACGTGTACGTTTGCACTTCCCCGCCACAGGGAAGCTGCTAGCCGGGAATTCTCTGCCTGGTTCTACCCGCTGCACGGATCGCTACGCAGGGCAAAAGCGGTTCTCGTCCTCCGTGCTTGCTTTTTCTCAGAAAGAGCCGTGGTGTGCGATTTCGCCGGAAAACGCGTTTTCGGCCGAAAACGTGTACGTTTGCACTTCCCCGCCACAGGGAAGCTGCTAGCCGGGAATTCTCTGCCTGGTTCTACCCGCTGCCCGGAACGCTACGCAGGGCAAAAGCGGTTCTCGTCCTCCGTGCTTGCTTTTTCTCAGAAAGAGCCGTGGTGTGCGATTTCGCCGGAAAACGCGTTTTCGGCCGAAAACGTGTACGTTTGCACTTCCCCGCCACAGGGAAGCTGCTAGCCGGGAATTCTCTGCCTGGTTCTACCCGCTGCCCGGAACGCTACGCAGGGCAAAAGCGGTTCTCGTCCTCCGTGCTTGCTTTTTCTCAGAAAGAGCCGTGGTGTGCGTTTTCGCCGGAAAACGCGTTTTCGGCCGAAAACGTGTACGTTTGCACTTCCCCGCCACAGGGAAGCTGCTAGCCGGGAATTCTCTGCCTGGTTCTACCCGCTGCCCGGAACGCTACGCAGGGCAAAAGCGGTTCTCGTCCTCCGTGCTTGCTTTTTCTCAGAAAGAGCCGTGGTGTGCGTTTTCGCCGGAAAACGCGTTTTCGGCCGAAAACGTGTACGTTTGCACTTCCCCGCCACAGGGAAGCTGCTAGCCGGGAATTCTCTGCCTGGTTCTACCCGCTGCACGGATCGCTACGCAGGGCAAAAGCAGTTCTCGTCCTCCGTGCTTGCTTTTTCTCAGAAAGAGCCGTGGTGTGCGATTTCGCCGGAAAACGCGTTTTCGGCCGAAAACGTGTACGTTTGCACTTCCCCGCCACAGGGAAGCTGCTAGCCGGGAATTCTCTGCCTGGTTCTACCCGCTGCCCGGAACGCTACGCAGGGCAAAAGCGGTTCTCGTCCTCCGTGCTTGCTTTTTCTCAGAAAGAGCCGTGGTGTGCGATTTCGCCGGAAAACGCGTTTTCGGCCGAAAACGTGTACGTTTGCACTTCCCCGCCACAGGGAAGCTGCTAGCCGGGAATTCTCTGCCTGGTTCTACCCGCTGCCCGGAACGCTACGCAGGGCAAAAGCGGTTCTCGTCCTCCGTGCTTGCTTTTTCTCAGAAAGAGCCGTGGTGTGCGTTTTCGCCGGAAAACGCGTTTTCGGCCAAAAACGTGTACGTTTGCACTTCCCCGCCACAGGGAAGCTGCTAGCCGGGAATTCTCTGCCTGGTTCTACCCGCTGCCCGGAACGCTACGCAGGGCAAAAGCGGTTCTCGTCCTCCGTGCTTGCTTTTTCTCAGAAAGAGCCG
This sequence comes from Athene noctua, assembly GCF_965140245.1. NCBI lineage: Eukaryota > Metazoa > Chordata > Aves > Strigiformes > Strigidae > Athene > Athene noctua. The sequence goes on from NW_027437688.1 coordinate 110,055, forward strand.
TGGTGTGCGTTTTCGCCGGAAAACGCGTTTTCGGCCGAAAACGTGTACGTTTGCACTTCCCCGCCACAGGGAAGCTGCTAGCCGGGAATTCTCTGCCTGGTTCTACCCGCTGCCCGGAACGCTACGCAGGGCAAAAGCGGTTCTCGTCCTCCGTGCTTGCTTTTTCTCAGAAAGAGCCGTGGTGTGCGATTTCGCCGGAAAACGCGTTTTCGGCCGAAAACGTGTACGTTTGCACTTCCCCGCCACAGGGAAGCTGCTAGCCGGGAATTCTCTGCCTGGTTCTACCCGCTGCCCGGAACGCTACGCAGGGCAAAAGCGGTTCTCGTCCTCCGTGCTTGCTTTTTCTCAGAAAGAGCCGTGGTGTGCGTTTTCGCCGGAAAACGCGTTTTCGGCCGAAAACGTGTACGTTTGCACTTCCCCGCCACAGGGAAGCTGCTAGCCGGGAATTCTCTGCCTGGTTCTACCCGCTGCACGGATCGCTACGCAGGGCAAAAGCGGTTCTCGTCCTCCGTGCTTGCTTTTTCTCAGAAAGAGCCGTGGTGTGCGATTTCGCCGGAAAACGCGTTTTCGGCCGAAAACGTGTACGTTTGCACTTCCCCGCCACAGGGAAGCTGCTAGCCGGGAATTCTCTGCCTGGTTCTACCCGCTGCCCGGAACGCTACGCAGGGCAAAAGCGGTTCTCGTCCTCCGTGCTTGCTTTTTCTCAGAAAGAGCCGTGGTGTGCGATTTCGCCGGAAAACGCGTTTTCGGCCGAAAACGTGTACGTTTGCACTTCCCCGCCACAGGGAAGCTGCTAGCCGGGAATTCTCTGCCTGGTTCTACCCGCTGCCCGGAACGCTACGCAGGGCAAAAGCGGTTCTCGTCCTCCGTGCTTGCTTTTTCTCAGAAAGAGCCGTGGTGTGCGTTTTCGCCGGAAAACGCGTTTTCGGCCGAAAACGTGTACGTTTGCACTTCCCCGCCACAGGGAAGCTGCTAGCCGGGAATTCTCTGCCTGGTTCTACCCGCTGCCCGGAACGCTACGCAGGGCAAAAGCGGTTCTCGTCCTCCGTGCTTGCTTTTTCTCAGAAAGAGCCGTGGTGTGCGATTTCGCCGGAAAACGCGTTTTCGGCCGAAAACGTGTACGTTTGCACTTCCCCGCCACAGGGAAGCTGCTAGCCGGGAATTCTCTGCCTGGTTCTACCCGCTGCCCGGAACGCTACGCAGGGCAAAAGCGGTTCTCGTCCTCCGTGCTTGCTTTTTCTCAGAAAGAGCCGTGGTGTGCGATTTCGCCGGAAAACGCGTTTTCGGCCGAAAACGTGTACGTTTGCTCTTCCCCGCCACAGGGAAGCTGCTAGCCGGGAATTCTCTGCCTGGTTCTACCCGCTGCCCGGAACGCTACGCAGGGCAAAAGCGGTTCTCGTCCTCCGTGCTTGCTTTTTCTCAGAAAGAGCCGTGGTGTGCGATTTCGCCGGAAAACGCGTTTTCGGCCGAAAACGTGTACGTTTGCACTTCCCCGCCACAGGGAAGCTGCTAGCCGGGAATTCTCTGCCTGGTTCTACCCGCTGCCCGGAACGCTACGCAGGGCAAAAGCGGTTCTCGTCCTCCGTGCTTGCTTTTTCTCAGAAAGAGCCGTGGTGTGCGATTTCGCCGGAAAACGCGTTTTCGGCCGAAAACGTGTACGTTTGTACTTCCCCGCCACAGGGAAGCTGCTAGCCGGGAATTCTCTGCCTGGTTCTACCCGCTGCCCGGAACGCTACGCAGGGCAAAAGCGGTTCTCGTCCTCCGTGCTTGCTTTTTCTCAGAAAGAGCCGTGGTGTGCGTTTTCGCCGGAAAACGCGTTTTCGGCCTAAAACGTGTACGTTTGCACTTCCCCGCCACAGGAAAGCTGCTAGCCGGGAATTCTCTGCCTGGTTCTACCCGCTGCCCGGAACGCTACGCAGGGCAAAAGCGGTTCTCGTCCTCCGTGCTTGCTTTTTCTCAGAAAGAGCCGTGGTGTGCGATTTCGCCGGAAAACGCGTTTTCGGCCGAAAACGTGTACGTTTGCACTTCCCCGCCACAGGGAAGCTGCTAGCCGGGAATTCTCTGCCTGGTTCTACCCGCTGCCCGGAACGCTACGCAGGGCAAAAGCGGTTCTCGTCCTCCGTGCTTGCTTTTTCTCAGAAAGAGCCGTGGTGTGCGTTTTCGCCGGAAAACGCGTTTTCGGCCGAAAACGTGTACGTTTGCACTTCCCCGCCACAGGGAAGCTGCTAGCCGGGAATTCTCTGCCTGGTTCTACCCGCTGCCCGGAACGCTACGCAGGGCAAAAGCGGTTCTCGTCCTCCGTGCTTGCTTTTTCTCAGAAAGAGCCGTGGTGTGCGTTTTCGCCGGAAAACGCGTTTTCGGCCGAAAACGTGTACGTTTGCACTTCCCCGCCACAGGGAAGCTGCTAGCCGGGAATTCTCTGCCTGGTTCTACCCGCTGCACGGATCGCTACGCAGGGCAAAAGCAGTTCTCGTCCTCCGTGCTTGCTTTTTCTCAGAAAGAGCCGTGGTGTGCGATTTCGCCGGAAAACGCGTTTTCGGCCGAAAACGTGTACGTTTGCACTTCCCCGCCACAGGGAAGCTGCTAGCCGGGAATTCTCTGCCTGGTTCTACCCGCTGCCCGGAACGCTACGCAGGGCAAAAGCGGTTCTCGTCCTCCGTGCTTGCTTTTTCTCAGAAAGAGCCGTGGTGTGCGATTTCGCCGGAAAACGCGTTTTCGGCCGAAAACGTGTACGTTTGCACTTCCCCGCCACAGGGAAGCTGCTAGCCGGGAATTCTCTGCCTGGTTCTACCCGCTGCCCGGAACGCTACGCAGGGCAAAAGCGGTTCTCGTCCTCCGTGCTTGCTTTTTCTCAGAAAGAGCCGTGGTGTGCGTTTTCGCCGGAAAACGCGTTTTCGGCCAAAAACGTGTACGTTTGCACTTCCCCGCCACAGGGAAGCTGCTAGCCGGGAATTCTCTGCCTGGTTCTACCCGCTGCCCGGAACGCTACGCAGGGCAAAAGCGGTTCTCGTCCTCCGTGCTTGCTTTTTCTCAGAAAGAGCCGTGGTGTGCGTTTTCGCCGGAAAACGCGTTTTCGGCCGAAAACGTGTACGTTTGCACTTCCCCGCCACAGGGAAGCTGCTAGCCGGGAATTCTCTGCCTGGTTCTACCCGCTGCCCGGAACGCTACGCAGGGCAAAAGCGGTTCTCGTCCTCCGTGCTTGCTTTTTCTCAGAAAGAGCCGTGGTGTGCGATTTCGCCGGAAAACGCGTTTTCGGCCGAAAACGTGTACGTTTGCACTTCCCCGCCACAGGGAAGCTGCTAGCCGGGAATTCTCTGCCTGGTTCTACCCGCTGCCCGGAACGCTACGCAGGGCAAAAGCGGTTCTCGTCCTCCGTGCTTGCTTTTTCTCAGAAAGAGCCGTGGTGTGCGTTTTCGCCGGAAAACGCGTTTTCGGCCGAAAACGTGTACGTTTGCACTTCCCCGCCACAGGGAAGCTGCTAGCCGGGAATTCTCTGCCTGGTTCTACCCGCTGCACGGATCGCTACGCAGGGCAAAAGCGGTTCTCGTCCTCCGTGCTTGCTTTTTCTCAGAAAGAGCCGTGGTGTGCGATTTCGCCGGAAAACGCGTTTTCGGCCGAAAACGTGTACGTTTGCACTTCCCCGCCACAGGGAAGCTGCTAGCCGGGAATTCTCTGCCTGGTTCTACCCGCTGCCCGGAACGCTACGCAGGGCAAAAGCGGTTCTCGTCCTCCGTGCTTGCTTTTTCTCAGAAAGAGCCGTGGTGTGCGATTTCGCCGGAAAACGCGTTTTCGGCCGAAAACGTGTACGTTTGCACTTCCCCGCCACAGGGAAGCTGCTAGCCGGGAATTCTCTGCCTGGTTCTACCCGCTGCCCGGAACGCTACGCAGGGCAAAAGCGGTTCTCGTCCTCCGTGCTTGCTTTTTCTCAGAAAGAGCCGTGGTGTGCGTTTTCGCCGGAAAACGCGTTTTCGGCCGAAAACGTGTACGTTTGCACTTCCCCGCCACAGGGAAGCTGCTAGCCGGGAATTCTCTGCCTGGTTCTACCCGCTGCCCGGAACGCTACGCAGGGCAAAAGCGGTTCTCGTCCTCCGTGCTTGCTTTTTCTCAGAAAGAGCCGTGGTGTGCGATTTCGCCGGAAAACGCGTTTTCGGCCGAAAACGTGTACGTTTGCACTTCCCCGCCACAGGGAAGCTGCTAGCCGGGAATTCTCTGCCTGGTTCTACCCGCTGCCCGGAACGCTACGCAGGGCAAAAGCGGTTCTCGTCCTCCGTGCTTGCTTTTTCTCAGAAAGAGCCGTGGTGTGCGATTTCGCCGGAAAACGCGTTTTCGGCCGAAAACGTGTACGTTTGCTCTTCCCCGCCACAGGGAAGCTGCTAGCCGGGAATTCTCTGCCTGGTTCTACCCGCTGCCCGGAACGCTACGCAGGGCAAAAGCGGTTCTCGTCCTCCGTGCTTGCTTTTTCTCAGAAAGAGCCGTGGTGTGCGATTTCGCCGGAAAACGCGTTTTCGGCCGAAAACGTGTACGTTTGCACTTCCCCGCCACAGGGAAGCTGCTAGCCGGGAATTCTCTGCCTGGTTCTACCCGCTGCCCGGAACGCTACGCAGGGCAAAAGCGGTTCTCGTCCTCCGTGCTTGCTTTTTCTCAGAAAGAGCCGTGGTGTGCGATTTCGCCGGAAAACGCGTTTTCGGCCGAAAACGTGTACGTTTGTACTTCCCCGCCACAGGGAAGCTGCTAGCCGGGAATTCTCTGCCTGGTTCTACCCGCTGCCCGGAACGCTACGCAGGGCAAAAGCGGTTCTCGTCCTCCGTGCTTGCTTTTTCTCAGAAAGAGCCGTGGTGTGCGTTTTCGCCGGAAAACGCGTTTTCGGCCTAAAACGTGTACGTTTGCACTTCCCCGCCACAGGAAAGCTGCTAGCCGGGAATTCTCTGCCTGGTTCTACCCGCTGCCCGGAACGCTACGCAGGGCAAAAGCGGTTCTCGTCCTCCGTGCTTGCTTTTTCTCAGAAAGAGCCGTGGTGTGCGATTTCGCCGGAAAACGCGTTTTCGGCCGAAAACGTGTACGTTTGCACTTCCCCGCCACAGGGAAGCTGCTAGCCGGGAATTCTCTGCCTGGTTCTACCCGCTGCCCGGAACGCTACGCAGGGCAAAAGCGGTTCTCGTCCTCCGTGCTTGCTTTTTCTCAGAAAGAGCCGTGGTGTGCGATTTCGCCGGAAAACGCGTTTTCGGCCGAAAACGTGTACGTTTGCACTTCCCCGCCACAGGGAAGCTGCTAGCCGGGAATTCTCTGCCTGGTTCTACCCGCTGCCCGGAACGCTACGCAGGGCAAAAGCGGTTCTCGTCCTCCGTGCTTGCTTTTTCTCAGAAAGAGCCGTGGTGTGCGTTTTCGCCGGAAAACGCGTTTTCGGCCGAAAACGTGTACGTTTGCACTTCCCCGCCACAGGGAAGCTGCTAGCCGGGAATTCTCTGCCTGGTTCTACCCGCTGCCCGGAACGCTACGCAGGGCAAAAGCGGTTCTCGTCCTCCGTGCTTGCTTTTTCTCAGAAAGAGCCGTGGTGTGCGATTTCGCCGGAAAACGCGTTTTCGGCCAAAAACGTGTACGTTTGCACTTCCCCGCCACAGGGAAGCTGCTAGCCGGGAATTCTCTGCCTGGTTCTACCCGCTGCCCGGAACGCTACGCAGGGCAAAAGCGGTTCTCGTCCTCCGTGCTTGCTTTTTCTCAGAAAGAGCCGTGGTGTGCGATTTCGCCGGAAAACGCGTTTTCGGCCGAAAACGTGTACGTTTGCTCTTCCCCGCCACAGGGAAGCTGCTAGGCGGGAATTCTCTGCCTGGTTCTACCCGCTGCCCGGAACGCTACGCAGGGCAAAAGCGGTTCTCGTCCTCCGTGCTTGCTTTTTCTCAGAAAGAGCCGTGGTGTGCGATTTCGCCGGAAAACGCGTTTTCGGCCGAAAACGTGTACGTTTGCACTTCCCCGCCACAGGGAAGCTGCTAGCCGGGAATTCTCTGCCTGGTTCTACCCGCTGCCCGGAACGCTACGCAGGGCAAAAGCGGTTCTGGTCCTCCGTGCTTGCTTTTTCTCAGAAAGAGCCGTGGTGTGCGTTTTCGCCGGAAAACGCGTTTTCGGCCGAAAACGTGTACGTTTGTACTTCCCCGCCACAGGGAAGCTGCTAGCCGGGAATTCTCTGCCTGGTTCTACCCGCTGCCCGGAACGCTACGCAGGGCAAAAGCGGTTCTCGTCCTCCGTGCTTGCTTTTTCTCAGAAAGAGCCGTGGTGTGCGTTTTCGCCGGAAAACGCGTTTTCGGCCTAAAACGTGTACGTTTGCACTTCCCCGCCACAGGAAAGCTGCTAGCCGGGAATTCTCTGCCTGGTTCTACCCGCTGCCCGGAACGCTACGCAGGGCAAAAGCGGTTCTCGTCCTCCGTGCTTGCTTTTTCTCAGAAAGAGCCGTGGTGTGCGATTTCGCCGGAAAACGCGTTTTCGGCCGAAAACGTGTACGTTTGCACTTCCCCGCCACAGGGAAGCTGCTAGCCGGGAATTCTCTGCCTGGTTCTACCCGCTGCCCGGAACGCTACGCAGGGCAAAAGCGGTTCTCGTCCTCCGTGCTTGCTTTTTCTCAGAAAGAGCCGTGGTGTGCGATTTCGCCGGAAAACACGTTTTCGGCCGAAAACGTGTACGTTTGCACTTCCCCGCCACAGGGAAGCTGCTAGCCGGGAATTCTCTGCCTGGTTCTACCCGCTGCCCGGAACGCTACGCAGGGCAAAAGCGGTTCTCGTCCTCCGTGCTTGCTTTTTCTCAGAAAGAGCCGTGGTGTGCGATTTCACCGGAAAACGCGTTTTCGGCCGAAAACGTGTACGTTTGCACTTCCCCGCCACAGGGAAGCTGCTAGCCGGGAATTCTCTGCCTGGTTCTACCCGCTGCCCGGAACGCTACGCAGGGCAAAAGCGGTTCTCGTCCTCCGTGCTTGCTTTTTCTCAGAAAGAGCCGTGGTGTGCGATTTCGCCGGAAAACGCGTTTTCGGCCGAAAACGTGTACGTTTGCACTTCCCCGCCACAGGGAAGCTGCTAGCCGGGAGTTCTCTGCCTGGTTCTAGCCGCTGCCCGGAACGCTACGCAGGGCAAAAGCGGTTCTCGTCCTCCGTGCTTGCTTTTTCTCAGAAAGAGCCGTGGTGTGCGATTTCGCCGGAAAACGCGTTTTCGGCCGAAAACGTGTACGTTTGCACTTCCCCGCCACAGGGAAGCTGCTAGCCGGGAATTCTCTGCCTGGTTCTACCCGCTGCCCGGAACGCTACGCAGGGCAAAAGCGGTTCTCGTCCTCCGTGCTTGCTTTTTCTCAGAAAGAGCCGTGGTGTGCGATTTCGCCGGAAAACGCGTTTTCGGCCGAAAACGTGTACGTTTGCACTTCCCCGCCACAGGGAAGCTGCTCGCCGGGAATTCTCTGCCTGGTTCTACCCGCTGCCCGGAACGCTACGCAGGGCAAAAGCGGTTCTCGTCCTCCGTGCTTGCTTTTTCTCAGAAAGAGCCGTGGTGTGCGATTTCGCCGGAAAACGCGTTTTCGGCCGAAAACGTGTACGTTTGCACTTCCCCGCCACAGGAAAGCTGCTAGCCGGGAATTCTCTGCCTGGTTCTACCCGCTGCCCGGAACGCTACGCAGGGCAAAAGCGGTTCTCGTCCTCCGTGCTTGCTTTTTCTCAGAAAGAGCCGTGGTGTGCTTTTTCGCCGGAAAACGCGTTTTCGGCCGAAAACGTGTACGTTTGCACTTCCCCGCCACAGGGAAGCTGCTAGCCGGGAATTCTCTGCCTGGTTCTACCCGCTGCCCGGAACGCTACGCAGGGCAAAAGCGGTTCTCGTCCTCCGTGCTTGCTTTTTCTCAGAAAGAGCCGTGGTGTGCGTTTTCGCCGGAAAACGCGTTTTCGGCCGAAAACGTGTACGTTTGCACTTCCCCGCCACAGGGAAGCTGCTAGCCGGGAATTCTCTGCCTGGTTCTACCCGCTGCCCTGAACGCTACGCAGGGCAAAAGCGGTTCTCGTCCTCCGTGCTTGCTTTTTCTCAGAAAGAGCCGTGGTGTGCGATTTCGCCGGAAAACGCGTTTTCGGCCGAAAACGTGTACGTTTGCACTTCCCCGCCACAGGGAAGCTGCTAGCCGGGAATTCTCTGCCTGGTTCTACCCGCTGCCCGGAACGCTACGCAGGGCAAAAGCGGTTCTCGTCCTCCGTGCTTGCTTTTTCTCAGAAAGAGCCGTGGTGTGCGTTTTCGCCGGAAAACGCGTTTTCGGCCGAAAACGTGTACGTTTGCACTTCCCCGCCACAGGGAAGCTGCTAGCCGGGAATTCTCTGCCTGGTTCTACCCGCTGCCCGGAACGCTACGCAGGGCAAAAGCGGTTCTCGTCCTCCGTGCTTGCTTTTTCTCAGAAAGAGCCGTGGTGTGCGTTTTCGCCGGAAAACGCGTTTTCGGCCGAAAACGTGTACGTTTGCACTTCCCCGCCACAGGGAAGCTGCTAGCCGGGAATTCTCTGCCTGGTTCTACCCGCTGCCCGGAACGCTACGCAGGGCAAAAGCGGTTCTCGTCCTCCGTGCTTGCTTTTTCTCAGAAAGAGCCGTGGTGTGCGTTTTCGCCGGAAAACGCGTTTTCGGCCGAAAACGTGTACGTTTGCACTTCCCCGCCACAGGGAAGCTGCTAGCCGGGAATTCTCTGCCTGGTTCTACCCGCTGCCCGGAACGCTACGCAGGGCAAAAGCGGTTCTCGTCCTCCGTGCTTGCTTTTTCTCAGAAAGAGCCGTGGTGTGCGTTTTCGCCGGAAAACGCGTTTTCGGCCGAAAACGTGTACGTTTGCACTTCCCCGCCACAGGGAAGATGCTAGCCGGGAATTCTCTGCCTGGTTCTACCCGCTGCCCGGAACGCTACGCAGGGCAAAAGCGGTTCTCGTCCTCCGTGCTTGCTTTTTCTCAGAAAGAGCCGTGGTGTGCGTTTTCGCCGGAAAACGCGTTTTCGGCCGAAAACGTGTACGTTTGCACTTCCCCGCCAGAGGGAAGCTGCTAGCCGGGAATTCTCTGCCTGGTTCTACCCGCTGCCCGGAACGCTACGCAGGGCAAAAGCGGTTCTCGTCCTCCGTGCTTGCTTTTTCTCAGAAAGAGCCGTGGTGTGCGTTTTCGCCGGAAAACGCGTTTTCGGCCGAAAACGTGTACGTTTGCACTTCCCCGCCACAGGGAATCTGCTAGCCGGGAATTCTCTGCCTGGTTCTACCCGCTGCCCGGAACGCTACGCAGGGTAAAAGCGGTTCTCGTCCTCCGTGCTTGCTTTTTCTCAGAAAGAGCCGTGGTGTGCGTTTTCGCCGGAAAACGCGTTTTCGGCCGAAAACGTGTACGTTTGCACTTCCCCGCCACAGGGAAGCTGCTAGCCGGGAATTCTCTGCCTGGTTCTACCCGCTGCCCGGAACGCTACGCAGGGCAAAAGCGGTTCTCATCCTCCGTGCTTGCTTTTTCTCAGAAAGAGACGTGGTGTGCGATTTTGCCAGAAAACGCGTTTTCGGCCGAAAACGTGTACGTTTGCACTTCCCCGCCACAGGGAAGCTGCTAGCCGGGAATTCTCTGCCTGGTTCTACCCGCTGCCCGGAACGCTACGCAGGGCAAAAGCGGTTCTCGTCCTCCGTGCTTGCTTTTTCTCAGAAAGAGCCGTGGTGTGCGATTTCGCCGGAAAACGCGTTTTCGGCCGAAAACGTGTACGTTTGCACTTCCCCGCCACAGGGAAGCTGCTAGCCGGGAATTCTCTGCCTGGTTCTACCCGCTGCCCGGAACGCTACGCAGGGCAAAAGCGGTTCTCGTCCTCCGTGCTTGCTTTTTCTCAGAAAGAGCCGTGGTGTGCGTTTTCGCCGGAAAACGCATTTTCGGCCGAAAACGTGTACGTTTGCACTTCCCCGCCACAGGGAAGCTGCTAGCCGGGAATTCTCTGCCTGGTTCTACCCGCTGCCCGGAACGCTACGCAGGGCAAAAGCGGTTCTCGTCCTCCGTGCTTGCTTTTTCTCAGAAAGAGCCGTGGTGTGCGATTTCGCCGGAAAACGCTTTTTCGGCCGAAAACGTGTACGTTTGCACTTCCCCGCCACAGGGAAGCTGCTAGCCGGGAATTCTCTGCCTGGTTCTACCCGCTGCCCGGAACGCTACGCAGGGCAAAAGCGGTTCTCGTCCTCCGTGCTTGCTTTTTCTCAGAAAGAGCCGTGGTGTGCGATTTCGCCGGAAAACGCTTTTTCGGCCGAAAACGTGTACGTTTGCACTTCCCCGCCACAGGGAAGCTGCTAGCCGGGAATTCTCTGCCTGGTTCTACCCGCTGCCCGGAACGCTACGCAGGGCAAAAGCGGTTCTCGTCCTCCGTGCTTGCTTTTTCTCAGAAAGAGCCGTGGTGTGCGTTTTCGCCGGAAAACGCGTTTTCGGCCGAAAACGTGTACGTTTGCACTTCCCCGCCACAGGGAAGCTGCTAGCCGGGAATTCTCTGCCTGGTTCTACCCGCTGCCCGGAACGCTACGCAGGGCAAAAGCGGTTCTCGTCCTCCGTGCTTGCTTTTTCTCAGAAAGAGCCGTGGTGTGCGATTTCGCCGGAAAACGCGTTTTCGGCCGAAAACGTGTACGTTTGCACTTCCCCGCCACAGGGAAGCTGCTAGCCGGGAATTCTCTGCCTGGTTCTACCCGCTGCCCGGAACGCTACGCAGGGCAAAAGCGGTTCTCGTCCTCCGTGCTTGCTTTTTCTCAGAAAGAGCCGTGGTGTGTGATTTCGCCGGAAAACGCGTTTTCGGCCGAAAACGTGTACGTTTGCACTTCCCCGCCACAGGGAAGCTGCTAGCCGGGAATTCTCTGCCTGGTTCTACCCGCTGCCCGGAACGCTACGCAGGGCAAAAGCGGTTCTCGTCCTCCGTGCTTGCTTTTTCTCAGAAAGAGCCGTGGTGTGCGTTTTCGCCGGAAAACGCGTTTTCGGCCGAAAACGTGTACGTTTGCACTTCCCCGCCACAGGGAAGCTGCTAGCCGGGAATTCTCTGCCTGGTTCTACCCGCTGCCCGGAACGCTACGCAGGGCAAAAGCGGTTCTCGTCCTCCGTGCTTGCTTTTTCTCAGAAAGAGCCGTGGTGTGCGTTTTCGCCGGAAAACGCGTTTTCGGCCGAAAACGTGTACGTTTGCACTTCCCCGCCACAGGGAAGCTGCTAGCCGGGAATTCTCTGCCTGGTTCTACCCGCTGCCCGGAACGCTACGCAGGGCAAAAGCGGTTCTCGTCCTCCGTGCTTGCTTTTTCTCAGAAAGAGCCGTGGTGTGCGTTTTCGCCGGAAAACGCGTTTTCGGCCGAAAACGTGTACGTTTGCCCTTCCCCGCCACAGGGAAGCTGCTAGCCGGGAATTCTCTGCCTGGTTCTACCCGCTGCCCGGAACGCTACGCAGGGCAAAAGCGGTTCTCGTCCTCCGTGCTTGCTTTTTCTCAGAAAGAGCCGTGGTGTGCGTTTTCGCCGGAAAACGCGTTATCGGCCGAAAACGTGTACGTTTGCACTTCCCCGCCACAGGGAAGCTGCTAGCCGGGAATTCTCTGCCTGGTTCTACCCGCTGCCCGGAACGCTACGCAGGGCAAAAGCGGTTCTCGTCCTCCGTGCTTGCTTTTTCTCAGAAAGAGCCGTGGTGTGCGATTTCGCCGGAAAACGCGTTTTCGGCCGAAAACGTGTACGTTTGCACTTCCCCGCCACAGGGAAGCTGCTAGCCGGGAATTCTCTGCCTGGTTCTACCCGCTGCCCGGAACGCTACGCAGGGCAAAAGCGGTTCTCGTCCTCCGTGCTTGCTTTTTCTCAGAAAGAGCCGTGGTGTGCGATTTCGCCGGAAAACGCGTTTTCGGCCGAAAACGTGTACGTTTGCACTTCCCCGCCACAGGGAAGCTGCTAGCCGGGAATTCTCTGCCTGGTTCTACCCGCTGCCCGGAACGCTACGCAGGGCAAAAGCGGTTCTCGTCCTCCGTGCTTGCTTTTTCTCAGAAAGAGCCGTGGTGTGCGTTTTCGCCGGAAAACGCGTTTTCGGCCGAAAACGTGTACGTTTGCACTTCCCCGCCACAGGGAAGCTGCTAGCCGGGAATTCTCTGCCTGGTTCTACCCGCTGCCCGGAACGCTACGCAGGGCAAAAGCGGTTCTCGTCCTCCGTGCTTGCTTTTTCTCAGAAAGAGCCGTGGTGTGCGATTTCGCCGGAAAACGCGTTTTCGGCCGAAAACGTGTACGTTTGCACTTCCCCGCCACAGGGAAGCTGCTAGCCGGGAATTCTCTGCCTGGTTTAACCCGCTGCCCGGAACGCTACGCAGGGCAAAAGCGGTTCTCGTCCTCCGTGCTTGCTTTTTCTCAGAAAGAGCCGTGGTGTGCGATTTCGCCGGAAAACGCGTTTTCGGCCGAAAACGTGTACGTTTGCACTTCCCCGCCACAGGGAAGCTGCTAGCCGGGAATTCTCTGCCTGGTTCTACCCGCTGCCCGGAACGCTACGCAGGGCAAAAGCGGTTCTCGTCCTCCGTGCTTGCTTTTTCTCAGAAAGAGCCGTGGTGTGCGTTTTCGCCGGAAAACGCGTTTTCGGCCGAAAACGTGTACGTTTGCACTTCCCCGCCACAGGGAAGCTGCTAGCCGGGAATTCTCTGCCTGGTTCTACCCGCTGCCCGGAACGCTACGCAGGGCAAAAGCGGTTCTCGTCCTCCGTGCTTGCTTTTTCTCAGAAAGAGCCGTGGTGTGCGTTTTCGCCGGAAAACGCGTTTTCGGCCGAAAACGTGTACGTTTGCACTTCCCCGCCACAGGGAAGCTGCTAGCCGGGAATTCTCTGCCTGGTTCTACCCGCTGCCCGGAACGCTACGCAGGGCAAAAGCGGTTCTCGTCCTCCGTGCTTGCTTTTTCTCAGAAAGAGCCGTGGTGTGCGTTTTCGCCGGAAAACGCGTTTTCGGCCGAAAACGTGTACGTTTGCACTTCCCCGCCACAGGGAAGCTGCTAGCCGGGAATTCTCTGCCTGGTTCTACCCGCTGCCCGGAACGCTACGCAGGGCAAAAGCGGTTCTCGTCCTCCGTGCTTGCTTTTTCTCAGAAAGAGCCGTGGTGTGCGTTTTCGCCGGAAAACGCGTTTTCGGCCGAAAACGTGTACGTTTGCACTTCCCCGCCACAGGGAAGCTGCTAGCCGGGAATTCTCTGCCTGGTTCTACCCGCTGCCCGGAACGCTACGCAGGGCAAAAGCGGTTCTCGTCCTCCGTGCTTGCTTTTTCTCAGAAAGATCCGTGGTGTGCGATTTCGCCGGAAAACGCGTTTTCGGCCGAAAACGTGTACGTTTGCACTTCCCCGCCACAGGGAAGCTGCTAGGCGGGAATTCTCTGCCTGGTTCTACCCGCTGCCCGGAACGCTACGCAGGGCAAAAGCGGTTCTCGTCCTCCGTGCTTGCTTTTTCTCAGAAAGAGCCGTGGTCTGCGTTTTCGCTGGAAAACGCGTTTTCGGCCGAAAACGTGTACGTTTGCACTTCCCCGCCACAGGGAAGCTGCTAGCCGGGAATTCTCTGCCTGGTTCTACCCGCTGCCCGGAACGCTACGCAGGGCAAAAGCGGTTCTCGTCCTCCGTGCTTGCTTTTTCTCAGAAAGAGCCGTGGTGTGCGATTTCGCCGGAAAACGCGTTTTCGGCCGAAAACGTGTACGTTTGCACTTCCCCGCCACAGGGAAGCTGCTAGCCGGGAATTCTCTGCCTGCTTCTACCCGCTGCCCGGAACGCTACGCAGGGCAAAAGCGGTTCTCGTCCTCCGTGCTTGCTTTTTCTCAGAAAGAGCCGTGGTGTGCGATTTCGCCGGAAAACGCGTTTTCGGCCGAAAACGTGTACGTTTGCACTTCCCCGCCACAGGGAAGCTGCTAGCCGGGAATTCTCTGCCTGGTTCTACCCGCTGCCCGGAACGCTACGCAGGGCAAAAGCGGTTCTCGTCCTCCGTGCTTGCTTTTTCTCAGAAAGAGCCGTGGTGTGCGTTTTCGCCGGAAAACGCGTTTTCGGCCGAAAACGTGTACGTTTGCCCTTCCCCGCCACAGGGAAGCTGCTAGCCGGGAATTCTCTGCCTGGTTCTACCCGCTGCCCGGAACGCTACGCAGGGCAAAAGCGGTTCTCGTCCTCCGTGCTTGCTTTTTCTCAGAAAGAGCCGTGGTGTGCGTTTTCGCCGGAAAACGCGTTTTCGGCCGAAAACGTGTACGTTTGCACTTCCCCTCCACAGGGAAGCTGCTAGCCGGGAATTCTCTGCCTGGTTCTACCCGCTGCCCGGAACGCTACGCAGGGCAAAAGCGGTTCTCGTCCTCCGTGCTTGCTTTTTCTCAGAAAGAGCCGTGGTGTGCGATTTCGCCGGAAAACGCGTTTTCGGCCGAAAACGTGTACGTTTGCACTTCCCCGCCACAGGGAAGCTGCTAGCCGGGAATTCTCTGCCTGGTTCTACCCGCTGCCCGGAACGCTACGCAGGGCAAAAGCGGTTCTCGTCCTCCGTGCTTGCTTTTTCTCAGAAAGAGCCGTGGTGTGCGATTTCGCCGGAAAACGCGTTTTCGGCCGAAAACGTGTACGTTTGCACTTCCCCGCCACAGGGAAGCTGCTAGCCGGGAATTCTCTGCCTGGTTCTACCCGCTGCCCGGAACGCTACGCAGGGCAAAAGCGGTTCTCGTCCTCCGTGCTTGCTTTTTCTCAGAAAGAGCCGTGGTGTGCGATTTCGCCGGAAAACGCGTTTTCGGCCGAAAACGTGTACGTTTGCACTTCCCCGCCACAGGGAAGCTGCTAGCCGGGAATTCTCTGCCTGGTTCTACCCGCTGCCCGGAACGCTACGCAGGGCAAAAGCGGTTCTCGTCCTCCGTGCTTGCTTTTTCTCAGAAAGAGCCGTGGTGTGCGTTTTCGCCGGAAAACGCGTTTTCGGCCGAAAACGTGTACGTTTGCACTTCCCCGCCACACGGAAGCTGCTAGCCGGGAATTCTCTGCCTGGTTCTACCCGCTGCCCGGAACGCTACGCAGGGCAAAAGCGGTTCTCGTCCTCCGTGCTTGCTTTTTCTCAGAAAGAGCCGTGGTGTGCGATTTCGCCGGAAAACGCGTTTTCGGCCGAAAACGTGTACGTTTGCACTTCCCCGCCACAGGGAAGCTGCTAGCCGGGAATTCTCTGCCTGGTTCTACCCGCTGCCCGGAACGCTACGCAGGGCAAAAGCGGTTCTCGTCCTCCGTGCTTGCTTTTTCTCAGAAAGAGCCGTGGTGTGCGTTTTCGCCGGAAAACGCGTTTTCGGCCGAAAACGTGTACGTTTGCCCTTCCCCGCCACAGGGAAGCTGCTAGCCGGGAATTCTCTGCCTGGTTCTACCCGCTGCCCGGAACGCTACGCAGGGCAAAAGCGGTTCTCGTCCTCCGTGCTTGCTTTTTCTCAGAAAGAGCCGTGGTGTGCGTTTTCGCCGGAAAACGCGTTTTCGGCCGAAAACGTGTACGTTTGCACTTCCCCTCCACAGGGAAGCTGCTAGCCGGGAATTCTCTGCCTGGTTCTACCCGCTGCCCGGAACGCTACGCAGGGCAAAAGCGGTTCTCGTCCTCCGTGCTTGCTTTTTCTCAGAAAGAGCCGTGGTGTGCGATTTCGCCGGAAAACGCGTTTTCGGCCGAAAACGTGTACGTTTGCACTTCCCCGCCACAGGGAAGCTGCTAGCCGGGAATTCTCTGCCTGGTTCTACCCGCTGCCCGGAACGCTACGCAGGGCAAAAGCGGTTCTCGTCCTCCGTGCTTGCTTTTTCTCAGAAAGAGCCGTGGTGTGCGATTTCGCCGGAAAACGCGTTTTCGGCCGAAAACGTGTACGTTTGCACTTCCCCGCCACAGGGAAGCTGCTAGCCGGGAATTCTCTGCCTGGTTCTACCCGCTGCCCGGAACGCTACGCAGGGCAAAAGCGGTTCTCGTCCTCCGTGCTTGCTTTTTCTCAGAAAGAGCCGTGGTGTGCGATTTCGCCGGAAAACGCGTTTTCGGCCGAAAACGTGTACGTTTGCACTTCCCCGCCACAGGGAAGCTGCTAGCCGGGAATTCTCTGCCTGGTTCTACCCGCTGCCCGGAACGCTACGCAGGGCAAAAGCGGTTCTCGTCCTCCGTGCTTGCTTTATCTCAGAAAGAGCCGTGGTGTGCGTTTTCGCCGGAAAACGCGTTTTCGGCCGAAAACGTGTACGTTTGCACTTCCCCGCCACAGGGAAGCTGCTAGCCGGGAATTCTCTGCCTGGTTCTACCCGCTGCCCGGAACGCTACGCAGGGCAAAAGCGGTTCTCGTCCTCCGTGCTTGCTTTTTCTCAGAAAGAGCCGTGGTGTGCGTTTTCGCCGGAAAACGCGTTTTCGGCCGAAAACGTGTACGTTTGCACTTCCCCGCCACAGGGAAGCTGCTAGCCGGGAATTCTCTGCCTGGTTCTACCCGCTGCCCGGAACGCTACGCAGGGCAAAAGTGGTTCTCGTCCTCCGTGCTTGCTTTTTCTCAGAAAGAGCCGTGGTGTGCGATTTCGCCGGAAAACGCGTTTTCGGCCGAAAACGTGTACGTTTGCACTTCCCCGCCACAGGGAAGCTGCTAGCCGGGAATTCTCTGCCTGGTTCTACCCGCTGCCCGGAACGCTACGCAGGGCAAAAGCGGTTCTCGTCCTCCGTGCTTGCTTTGTCTCAGAAAGAGCCGTAGTGTGAGTTTTCGCCGGAAAACGCGTTTTCGGCCGAAAACGTGTACGTTTGCACTTCCCCGCCACAGGGAAGCTGCTAGCCGGGAATTCTCTGCCTGGTTCTACCCGCTGCCCGGAACGCTACGCAGGGCAAAAGCGGTTCTCGTCCTCCGTGCTTGCTTTTTCTCAGAAAGAGCCGTGGTGTGCGTTTTCGCCGGAAAACGCGTTTTCGGCCGAAAACGTGTACGTTTGCACTTCCCCGCCACACGGAAGCTGCTAGCCGGGAATTCTCTGCCTGGTTCTACCCGCTGCCCGGAACGCTACGCAGGGCAAAAGCGGTTCTCGTCCTCCGTGCTTGCTTTTTCTCAGAAAGAGCCGTGGTGTGCGATTTCGCCGGAAAACGCGTTTTCGGCCGAAAACGTGTACGTTTGCACTTCCCCGCCACAGGGAAGCTGCTAGCCGGGAATTCTCTGCCTGGTTCTACCCGCTGCCCGGAACGCTACGCAGGGCAAAAGCGGTTCTCATCCTCCGTGCTTGCTTTTTCTCAGAAAGAGACGTGGTGTGCGATTTCGCCAGAAAACGCGTTTTCGGCCGAAAACGTGTACGTTTGCACTTCCCCGCCACAGGGAAGCTGCTAGCCGGGAATTCTCTGCCTGGTTCTACCCGCTGCCCGGAACGCTACGCAGGGCAAAAGCGGTTCTCGTCCTCCGTGCTTGCTTTTTCTCAGAAAGAGCCGTGGTGTGCGATTTCGCCGGAAAACGCGTTTTCGGCCGACAACGTGTACGTTTGCACTTCCCCGCCACAGGGAAGCTGTTAGCCGGGAATTCTCTGCCTGGTTCTACCCGCTGCCCGGAACGCTACGGAGGGCAAAAGCGGTTCTCGTCCTCCGTGCTTGCTTTTTCTCAGAAAGAGCCGTGGTGTGCGTTTTCGCCGGAAAACGCGTTTTCGGCCGAAAACGTGTACGTTTGCACTTCCCCGCCGCAGGGAAGCTGCTAGCCGGGAATTCTCTGCCTGGTTCTACCCGCTGCCCGGAACGCTACGCAGGGCAAAAGCGGTTCTCGTCCTCCGTGCTTGCTTTTTCTCAGAAAGAGCCGTGGTGTGCGTTTTCGCCGGAAAACTCGTTTTCGGCCGAAAACGTGTACGTTTGCACTTCCCCTCCACAGGGAAGCTGCTAGCCGGGAATTCTCTGCCTGGTTCTACCCGCTGCCCGGAACGCTACGCAGGGCAAAAGCGGTTCTCGTCCTCCGTGCTTGCTTTTTCTCAGAAAGAGCCGTGGTGTGCGATTTCGCCGGAAAACGCGTTTTCGGCCGAAAACGTGTACGTTTGCACTTCCCCGCCACAGGGAAGCTGCTAGCCGGGAATTCTCTGCCTGGTTCTACCCGCTGCCCGGAACGCTACGCAGGGCAAAAGCGGTTCTCGTCCTCCGTGCTTGCTTTATCTCAGAAAGAGCCGTGGTGTGCGTTTTCGCCGGAAAACGTGTTTTCGGCCGAAAACGTGTACGTTTGCACTTCCCCGCCACAGGGAAGCTGCTAGCCGGGAATTCTCTGCCTGGTTCTACCCGCTGCCCGGAACGCTACGCAGGGCAAAAGCGGTTCTCGTCCTCCGTGCTTGCTTTTTCTCAGAAAGAGCCGTGTTGTGCGTTTTCGCCGGAAAACGCGTTTTCGGCCGAAAACGTGTACGTTTGCACTTCCCCGCCACAGGGAAGCTGCTAGCCGGGAATTCTCTGCCTGGTTCTACCCGCTGCCCGGAACGCTACGCAGGGCAAAAGCGGTTCTCGTCCTCCGTGCTTGCTTTTTCTCAGAAAGAGCCGTGGTGTGCGTTTTCGCCGGAAAACGCGTTTTCGGCCGAAAACGTGTACGTTTGCACTTCCCCGCCACAGGGAAGCTGCTAGCCGGGAATTCTCTGCCTGGTTCTACCCGCTGCCCGGAACGCTACGCAGGGCAAAAGCGGTTCTCATCCTCCGTGCTTGCTTTTTCTCAGAAAGAGACGTGGTGTGCGATTTCGCCAGAAAACGCGTTTTCGACCGAAAACGTGTACGTTTGCACTTCCCCGCCACAGGGAAGCTGCTAGCCGGGAATTCTCTGCCTGGTTCTACCCGCTGCCCGGAACGCTACGCAGGGCAAAAGCGGTTCTCGTCCTCCGTGCTTGCTTTTTCTCAGAAAGAGCCGTGGTGTGCGATTTCGCCGGAAAACGCGTTTTCGGCCGAAAACGTGTACGTTTGCACTTCCCCGCCACAGGGAAGCTGCTAGCCGGGAATTCTCTGCCTGGTTCTACCCGCTGCCCGGAACGCTACGCAGGGCAAAAGCGGTTCTCGTCCTCCGTGCTTGCTTTTTCTCAGAAAGAGCCGTGGTGTGCGTTTTCGCCGGAAAACGCGTTTTCGGCCGAAAACGTGTACGTTTGCAGTTCCCCGCCACAGGGAAGCTGCTAGCCGGGAATTCTCTGCCTGGTTCTACCCGCTGCCCGGAACGCTACGCAGGGCAAAAGCGGTTCTCGTCCTCCGTGCTTGCTTTTTCTCAGAAAGAGCCGTGGTGTGCGATTTCGCCGGAAAACGCGTTTTCGGCCGAAAACGTGTACGTTTGCACTTCCCCGCCACAGGGAAGCTGCTAGCCGGGAATTCTCTGCCTGGTTCTACCCGCTGCCCGGAACGCTACGCAGGGCAAAAGCGGTTCTCGTCCTCCGTGCTTGCTTTTTCTCAGAAAGAGCCGTGGTGTGCGATTTCGCCGGAAAACGCGTTTTCGGCCGAAAACGTGTACGTTTGCACTTCCCCGCCACAGGGAAGCTGCTAGCCGGGAATTCTCTGCCTGGTTCTACCCGCTGCCCGGAACGCTACGCAGGGCAAAAGCGGTTCTCGTCCTCCGTGCTTGCTTTTTCTCAGAAAGAGCCGTGGTGTGCGTTTTCGCCGGAAAACGCGTTTTCGGCCGAAAACGTGTACGTTTGCAGTTCCCCGCCACAGGGAAGCTGCTAGCCGGGAATTCTCTGCCTGGTTCTACCCGCTGCCCGGAACGCTACGCAGGGCAAAAGCGGTTCTCGTCCTCCGTGCTTGCTTTTTCTCAGAAAGAGCCGTGGTGTGCGATTTCGCCGGAAAACGCGTTTTCGGCCGAAAACGTGTACGTTTGCACTTCCCCGCCACAGGGAAGCTGCTAGCCGGGAATTCTCTGCCTGGTTCTACCCGCTGCCCGGAACGCTACGCAGGGCAAAAGCGGTTCTCGTCCTCCGTGCTTGCTTTTTCTCAGAAAGAGCCGTGGTGTGCGATTTCGCCGGAAAACGCGTTTTCGGCCGAAAACGTGTACGTTTGCACTTCCCCGCCACAGGGAAGCTGCTAGCCGGGAATTCTCTGCCTGGTTCTACCCGCTGCCCGGAACGCTACGCAGGGCAAAAGCGGTTCTCGTCCTCCGTGCTTGCTTTTTCTCAGAAAGAGCCGTGGTGTGCGTTTTCGCCGGAAAACGCGTTTTCGGCCGAAAACGTGTACGTTTGCAGTTCCCCGCCACAGGGAAGCTGCTAGCCGGGAATTCTCTGCCTGGTTCTACCCGCTGCCCGGAACGCTACGCAGGGCAAAAGCGGTTCTCGTCCTCCGTGCTTGCTTTTTCTCAGAAAGAGCCGTGGTGTGCGTTTTCGCCGGAAAACGCGTTTTCGGCCGAAAACGTGTACGTTTGCACTTCCCCGCCACAGGGAAGCTGCTAGCCGGGAATTCTCTGCCTGGTTCTACCCGCTGCCCGGAACGCTACGCAGGGCAAAAGTGGTTCTCGTCCTCCGTGCTTGCTTTTTCTCAGAAAGAGCCGTGGTGTGCGATTTCGCCGGAAAACGCGTTTTCGGCCGAAAACGTGTACGTTTGCACTTCCCCGCCACAGGGAAGCTGCTAGCCGGGAATTCTCTGCCTGGTTCTACCCGCTGCCCGGAACGCTACGCAGGGCAAAAGCGGTTCTCGTCCTCCGTGCTTGCTTTGTCTCAGAAAGAGCCGTAGTGTGAGTTTTCGCCGGAAAACGCGTTTTCGGCCGAAAACGTGTACGTTTGCACTTCCCCGCCACAGGGAAGCTGCTAGCCGGGAATTCTCTGCCTGGTTCTACCCGCTGCCCGGAACGCTACGCAGGGCAAAAGCGGTTCTCGTCCTCCGTGCTTGCTTTTTCTCAGAAAGAGCCGTGGTGTGCGTTTTCGCCGGAAAACGCGTTTTCGGCCGAAAACGTGTACGTTTGCACTTCCCCGCCACACGGAAGCTGCTAGCCGGGAATTCTCTGCCTGGTTCTACCCGCTGCCCGGAACGCTACGCAGGGCAAAAGCGGTTCTCGTCCTCCGTGCTTGCTTTTTCTCAGAAAGAGCCGTGGTGTGCGATTTCGCCGGAAAACGCGTTTTCGGCCGAAAACGTGTACGTTTGCACTTCCCCGCCACAGGGAAGCTGCTAGCCGGGAATTCTCTGCCTGGTTCTACCCGCTGCCCGGAACGCTACGCAGGGCAAAAGCGGTTCTCATCCTCCGTGCTTGCTTTTTCTCAGAAAGAGACGTGGTGTGCGATTTCGCCAGAAAACGCGTTTTCGGCCGAAAACGTGTACGTTTGCACTTCCCCGCCACAGGGAAGCTGCTAGCCGGGAATTCTCTGCCTGGTTCTACCCGCTGCCCGGAACGCTACGCAGGGCAAAAGCGGTTCTCGTCCTCCGTGCTTGCTTTTTCTCAGAAAGAGCCGTGGTGTGCGATTTCGCCGGAAAACGCGTTTTCGGCCGACAACGTGTACGTTTGCACTTCCCCGCCACAGGGAAGCTGTTAGCCGGGAATTCTCTGCCTGGTTCTACCCGCTGCCCGGAACGCTACGCAGGGCAAAAGCGGTTCTCGTCCTCCGTGCTTGCTTTTTCTCAGAAAGAGCCGTGGTGTGCGATTTCGCCGGAAAACGCGTTTTCGGCCGAAAACGTGTACGTTTGCACTTCCCCGCCACAGGGAAGCTGCTAGCCGGGAATTCTCTGCCTGGTTCTACCCGCTGCCCGGAACGCTACGCAGGGCAAAAGCGGTTCTCGTCCTCCGTGCTTGCTTTTTCTCAGAAAGAGCCGTGGTGTGCGTTTTCGCCGGAAAACGCGTTTTCGGCCGAAAACGTGTACGTTTGCACTTCCCCGCCGCAGGGAAGCTGCTAGCCGGGAATTCTCTGCCTGGTTCTACCCGCTGCCCGGAACGCTACGCAGGGCAAAAGCGGTTCTCGTCCTCCGTGCTTGCTTTTTCTCAGAAAGAGCCGTGGTGTGCGTTTTCGCCGGAAAACTCGTTTTCGGCCGAAAACGTGTACGTTTGCACTTCCCCTCCACAGGGAAGCTGCTAGCCGGGAATTCTCTGCCTGGTTCTACCCGCTGCCCGGAACGCTACGCAGGGCAAAAGCGGTTCTCGTCCTCCGTGCTTGCTTTTTCTCAGAAAGAGCCGTGGTGTGCGATTTCGCCGGAAAACGCGTTTTCGGCCGAAAACGTGTACGTTTGCACTTCCCCGCCACAGGGAAGCTGCTAGCCGGGAATTCTCTGCCTGGTTCTACCCGCTGCCCGGAACGCTACGCAGGGCAAAAGCGGTTCTCGTCCTCCGTGCTTGCTTTATCTCAGAAAGAGCCGTGGTGTGCGTTTTCGCCGGAAAACGCGTTTTCGGCCGAAAACGTGTACGTTTGCACTTCCCCGCCACAGGGAAGCTGCTAGCCGGGAATTCTCTGCCTGGTTCTACCCGCTGCCCGGAACGCTACGCAGGGCAAAAGCGGTTCTCGTCCTCCGTGCTTGCTTTTTCTCAGAAAGAGCCGTGTTGTGCGTTTTCGCCGGAAAACGCGTTTTCGGCCGAAAACGTGTACGTTTGCACTTCCCCGCCACAGGGAAGCTGCTAGCCGGGAATTCTCTGCCTGGTTCTACCCGCTGCCCGGAACGCTACGCAGGGCAAAAGCGGTTCTCGTCCTCCGTGCTTGCTTTTTCTCAGAAAGAGCCGTGGTGTGCGTTTTCGCCGGAAAACGCGTTTTCGGCCGAAAACGTGTACGTTTGCACTTCCCCGCCACAGGGAAGCTGCTAGCCGGGAATTCTCTGCCTGGTTCTACCCGCTGCCCGGAACGCTACGCAGGGCAAAAGCGGTTCTCATCCTCCGTGCTTGCTTTTTCTCAGAAAGAGACGTGGTGTGCGATTTCGCCAGAAAACGCGTTTTCGACCGAAAACGTGTACGTTTGCACTTCCCCGCCACAGGGAAGCTGCTAGCCGGGAATTCTCTGCCTGGTTCTACCCGCTGCCCGGAACGCTACGCAGGGCAAAAGCGGTTCTCGTCCTCCGTGCTTGCTTTTTCTCAGAAAGAGCCGTGGTGTGCGATTTCGCCGGAAAACGCGTTTTCGGCCGAAAACGTGTACGTTTGCACTTCCCCGCCACAGGGAAGCTGCTAGCCGGGAATTCTCTGCCTGGTTCTACCCGCTGCCCGGAACGCTACGCAGGGCAAAAGCGGTTCTCGTCCTCCGTGCTTGCTTTTTCTCAGAAAGAGCCGTGGTGTGCGTTTTCGCCGGAAAACGCGTTTTCGGCCGAAAACGTGTACGTTTGCAGTTCCCCGCCACAGGGAAGCTGCTAGCCGGGAATTCTCTGCCTGGTTCTACCCGCTGCCCGGAACGCTACGCAGGGCAAAAGCGGTTCTCGTCCTCCGTGCTTGCTTTTTCTCAGAAAGAGCCGTGGTGTGCGATTTCGCCGGAAAACGCGTTTTCGGCCGAAAACGTGTACGTTTGCACTTCCCCGCCACAGGGAAGCTGCTAGCCGGGAATTCTCTGCCTGGTTCTACCCGCTGCCCGGAACGCTACGCAGGGCAAAAGCGGTTCTCGTCCTCCGTGCTTGCTTTTTCTCAGAAAGAGCCGTGGTGTGCGATTTCGCCGGAAAACGCGTTTTCGGCCGAAAACGTGTACGTTTGCACTTCCCCGCCACAGGGAAGCTGCTAGCCGGGAATTCTCTGCCTGGTTCTACCCGCTGCCCGGAACGCTACGCAGGGCAAAAGCGGTTCTCGTCCTCCGTGCTTGCTTTTTCTCAGAAAGAGCCGTGGTGTGCGTTTTCGCCGGAAAACGCGTTTTCGGCCGAAAACGTGTACGTTTGCAGTTCCCCGCCACAGGGAAGCTGCTAGCCGGGAATTCTCTGCCTGGTTCTACCCGCTGCCCGGAACGCTACGCAGGGCAAAAGCGGTTCTCGTCCTCCGTGCTTGCTTTTTCTCAGAAAGAGCCGTGGTGTGCGTTTTCGCCGGAAAACGCGTTTTCGGCCGAAAACGTGTACGTTTGCACTTCCCCGCCACAGGGAAGCTGCTAGCCGGGAATTCTCTGCCTGGTTCTACCCGCTGCCCGGAACGCTACGCAGGGCAAAAGCGGTTCTCGTCCTCCGTGCTTGCTTTTTCTCAGAAAGAGCCGTGGTGTGCGTTTTCGCCGGAAAACGCGTTTTCGGCCGAAAACGTGTACGTTTGCACTTCCCCGCCACAGGGAAGCTGCTAGCCGGGAATTCTCTGCCTGGTTCTACCCGCTGCCCGGAACGCTACGCAGGGCAAAAGCGGTTCTCGTCCTCCGTGCTTGCTTTTTCTCAGAAAGAGCCGTGGTGTGCGTTTTCGCCGGAAAACGCGTTTTCGGCCGAAAACGTGTACGTTTGCACTTCCCCTCCACAGGGAAGCTGCTAGCCGGGAATTCTCTGCCTGGTTCTACCCGCTGCCCGGAACGCTACGCAGGGCAAAAGCGGTTCTCGTCCTCCGTGCTTGCTTTTTCTCAGAAAGAGCCGTGGTGTGCGATTTCGCCGGAAAACGCGTTTTCGGCCGAAAACGTGTACGTTTGCACTTCCCCGCCACAGGGAAGCTGCTAGCCGGGAATTCTCTGCCTGGTTCTACCCGCTGCCCGGAACGCTACGCAGGGCAACAGCGGTTCTCATCCTCCGTGCTTGCTTTTTCTCAGAAAGAGACGTGGTGTGCGATTTCGCCAGAAAACGCGTTTTCGGCCGAAAACGTGTACGTTTGCACGTCCCCGCCACAGGGAAGCTGCTAGCCGGGAATTCTCTGCCTGGTTCTACCCGCTGCCCGGAACGCTACGCAGGGCAAAAGCGGTTCTCGTCCTCCGTGCTTGCTTTTTCTCAGAAAGAGCCGTGGTGTGCGATTTCGCCGGAAAACGCGTTTTCGGCCGAAAACGTGTACGTTTGCACTTCCCCGCCACAGGGAAGCTGTTAGCCGGGAATTCTCTGCCTGGTTCTACCCGCTGCCCGGAACGCTACGCAGGGCAAAAGCGGTTCTCGTCCTCCGTGCTTGCTTTTTCTCAGAAAGAGCTGTGGTGTGCGATTTCGCCGGAAAACGCGTTTTCGGCCGAAAACGTGTACGTTTGCACTTCCCCGCCACAGGGAAGCTGCTAGCCGGGAATTCTCTGCCTGGTTCTACCCGCTGCCCGGAACGCTACGCAGGGCAAAAGCGGTTCTCATCCTCCGTGCTTGCTTTTTCTCAGAAAGAGACGTGGTGTGCGATTTCGCCAGAAAACGCGTTTTCGACCGAAAACGTGTACGTTTGCACTTCCCCGCCACAGGGAAGCTGCTAGCCGGGAATTCTCTGCCTGGTTCTACCCGCTGCCCGGAACGCTACGCAGGGCAAAAGCGGTTCTCGTCCTCCGTGCTTGCTTTTTCTCAGAAAGAGCCGTGGTGTGCGATTTCGCCTGAAAACGCGTTTTCGGCCGAAAACGTGTACGTTTGCACTTCCCCGGCACAGGGAAGCTGTTAGCCGGGAATTCTCTGCCTGGTTCTACCCGCTGCCCGGAACGCTACGCAGGGCAAAAGCGGTTCTCGTCCTCCGTGCTTGCTTTTTCTCAGAAAGAGCCGTGGTGTGCGATTTCGCCGGAAAACGCGTTTTCGGCCGAAAACGTGTACGTTTGCACTTCCCCGCCACAGGGAAGCTGCTAGCCGGGAATTCTCTGCCTGGTTCTACCCGCTGCCCGGAACGCTACGCAGGGCAAAAGCGGTTCTCGTCCTCCGTGCTTGCTTTTTCTCAGAAAGAGCCGTGGTGTGCGATTTCGCCGGAAAACGCGTTTTCGGCCGAAAACGTGTACGTTTGCACTTCCCCGCCACAGGGAAGCTGCTAGCCGGGAATTCTCTGCCTGGTTCTACCCGCTGCCCGGAACGCTACGCAGGGCAAAAGCGGTTCTCGTCCTCCGTGCTTGCTTTTTCTCAGAAAGAGCCGTGGTGTGCGTTTTCGCCGGAAAACGCGTTTTCGGCCGAAAACGTGTACGTTTGCAGTTCCCCGCCACAGGGAAGCTGCTAGCCGGGAATTCTCTGCCTGGTTCTACCCGCTGCCCGGAACGCTACGCAGGGCAAAAGCGGTTCTCGTCCTCCGTGCTTGCTTTTTCTCAGAAAGAGCCGTGGTGTGCTTTTTCGCCGGAAAACGCGTTTTCGGCCGAAAACGTGTACGTTTGCACTTCCCCGCCACAGGGAAGCTGCTAGCCGGGAATTCTCTGCCTGGTTCTACCCGCTGCCCGGAACGCTACGCAGGGCAAAAGCGGTTCTCGTCCTCCGTGCTTGCTTTTTCTCAGAAAGAGCCGTGGTGTGCGTTTTCGCCGGAAAACGCGTTTTCGGCCGAAAACGTGTACGTTTGCACTTCCCCGCCACAGGGAAGCTGCTAGCCGGGAATTCTCTGCCTGGTTCTACCCGCTGCCCGGAACGCTACGCAGGGCAAAAGCGGTTCTCGTCCTCCGTGCTTGCTTTTTCTCAGAAAGAGCCGTGGTGTGCGTTTTCGCCGGAAAACGCGTTTTCGGCCGAAAACGTGTACGTTTGCACTTCCCCGCCACAGGGAAGCTGCTAGCCGGGAATTCTCTGCCTGGTTCTACCCGCTGCCCGGAACGCTACGCAGGGCAAAAGCGGTTCTCGTCCTCCGTGCTTGCTTTTTCTCAGAAAGAGCCGTGGTGTGCGTTTTCGCCGGAAAACGCGTTTTCGGCCGAAAACGTGTACGTTTGCACTTCCCCGCCACAGGGAAGCTGCTAGCCGGGAATTCTCTGCCTGGTTCTACCCGCTGCCCGGAACGCTACGCAGGGCAAAAGCGGTTCTCGTCCTCCGTGCTTGCTTTTTCTCAGAAAGAGCCGTGGTGTGCGATTTCGCCGGAAAACGCGTTTTCGGCCGAAAACGTGTACGTTTGCACTTCCCCGCCACAGGGAAGCTGCTAGCCGGGAATTCTCTGCCTGGTTCTACCCGCTGCCCGGAACGCTACGCAGGGCAACAGCGGTTCTCATCCTCCGTGCTTGCTTTTTCTCAGAAAGAGACGTGGTGTGCGATTTCGCCAGAAAACGCGTTTTCGGCCGAAAACGTGTACGTTTGCACGTCCCCGCCACAGGGAAGCTGCTAGCCGGGAATTCTCTGCCTGGTTCTACCCGCTGCCCGGAACGCTACGCAGGGCAAAAGCGGTTCTCGTCCTCCGTGCTTGCTTTTTCTCAGAAAGAGCCGTGGTGTGCGATTTCGCCGGAAAACGCGTTTTCGGCCGAAAACGTGTACGTTTGCACTTCCCTGCCACAGGGAAGCTGTTAGCCGGGAATTCTCTGCCTGGTTCTACCCGCTGCCCGGAACGCTACGCAGGGCAAAAGCGGTTCTCGTCCTCCGTGCTTGCTTTTTCTCAGAAAGAGCCGTGGTGTGCGATTTCGCCGGAAAACGCGTTTTCGGCCGAAAACGTGTACGTTTGCACTTCCCCGCCACAGGGAAGCTGCTAGCCGGGAATTCTCTGCCTGGTTCTACCCGCTGCCCGGAACGCTACGCAGGGCAAAAGCGGTTCTCGTCCTCCGTGCTTGCTTTTTCTCAGAAAGAGCCGTGGTGTGCGTTTTCGCCGGAAAACGCGTTTTCGGCCGAAAACGTGTACGTTTGCACTTCCCCGCCACAGGGAAGCTGCTAGCCGGGAATTCTCTGCCTGGTTCTACCCGCTGCCCGGAACGCTACGCAGGGCAAAAGCGGTTCTCGTCCTCCGTGCTTGCTTTTTCTCAGAAAGAGCCGTGGTGTGCGTTTTCGCCGGAAAACGCGTTTTCGGCCGAAAACGTGTACGTTTGCACTTCCCCGCCACAGGAAGCTGCTAGCCGGGAATTCTCTGCCTGGTTCTACCCGCTGCCCGGAACGCTACGCAGGGCAAAAGCGGTTCTCGTCCTCCGTGCTTGCTTTTTCTCAGAAAGAGCCGTGGTGTGCGATTTCGCCGGAAAACGCGTTTTCGGCCGAAAACGTGTACGTTTGCACTTCCCCGCCACAGGGAAGCTGCTAGCCGGGAATTCTCTGCCTGGTTCTACCCGCTGCCCGGAACGCTACGGAGGGCAAAAGCGGTTCTCGTCCTCCGTGCTTGCTTTTTCTCAGAAAGAGCCGTGGTGTGCGTTTTCACCGGAAAACGCGTTTTCGGCCGAAAACGTGTACGTTTGCACTTCCCCGCCACAGGGAAGCTGCTAGCCGGGAATTCTCTGCCTGGTTCTACCCGCTGCCCGGAATGCTACGCAGGGCAAAAGCGGTTCTCGTCCTCCGTGCTTGCTTTTTCTCAGAAAGAGCCGTGGTGTGCGTTTTCGCCGGAAAACGCGTTTTCGGCCGAAAACGTGTACGTTTGCACTTCCCCGCCACAGGGAAGCTGCTAGCCGGGAATTCTCTGCCTGGTTCAACCCGCTGCCCGGAACGCTACGCAGGGCAAAAGCGGTTCTCGTCCTCCGTGCTTGCTTTTTCTCAGAAAGAGCCGTGGTGTGCGTTTTCGCCGGAAAACGCGTTTTCGGCCGAAAACGTGTACGTTTGCACTTCCCCGCCACAGGGAAGCTGCTAGCCGGGAATTCTCTGCCTGGTTCTACCCGCTGCCCGGAACGCTACGCAGGGCAAAAGCGGTTCTCGTCCTCCGTGCTTGCTTTTTCTCAGAAAGAGCCGTGGTGTGCGATTTCGCCGGAAAACGCGTTTTCGGCCGAAAACGTGTACGTTTGCACTTCCCCGCCACAGGGAAGCTGCTAGCCGGGAATTCTCTGCCTGGTTCTACCCGCTGCCCGGAACGCTACGCAGGGCAAAAGCGGTTCTCGTCCTCCGTGCTTGCTTTTTCTCAGAAAGAGCCGTGGTGTGCGATTTCGCCGGAAAACGCGTTTTCGGCCGAAAACGTGTACGTTTGCACTTCCCCGCCACAGGGAAGCTGCTAGCCGGGAATTCTCTGCCTGGTTCTACCCGCTGCCCGGAACGCTACGCAGGGCAAAAGCGGTTCTCGTCCTCCGTGCTTGCTTTTTCTCAGAAAGAGCCGTGGTGTGCGTTTTCGCCGGAAAACGCGTTTTCGGCCGAAAACGTGTACGTTTGCACTTCCCCGCCACAGGGAAGCTGCTAGCCGGGAATTCTCTGCCTGGTTCTACCCGCTGCCCGGAACGCTACGCAGGGCAAAAGCGGTTCTCGTCCTCCGTGCTTGCTTTTTCTCAGAAAGAGCCGTGGTGTGCGTTTTCGCCGGAAAACGCGTTTTCGGCCGAAAACGTGTACGTTTGCACTTCCCCTCCACAGGGAAGCTGCTAGCCGGGAATTCTCTGCCTGGTTCTACCCGCTGCCCGGAACGCTACGCAGGGCAAAAGCGGTTCTCGTCCTCCGTGCTTGCTTTTTCTCAGAAAGAGCCGTGGTGTGCGTTTTCGCCGGAAAACGCGTTTTCGGCCGAAAACGTGTACGTTTGCACTTCCCCGCCACAGGGAAGCTGCTAGCCGGGAATTCTCTGCCTGGTTCTACCCGCTGCCCGGAACGCTACGCAGGGCAAAAGCGGTTCTCGTCCTCCGTGCTTGCTTTTTCTCAGAAAGAGCCGTGGTGTGCGTTTTCGCCGGAAAACGCGTTTTCGGCCGAAAACGTGTACGTTTGCACTTCCCCGCCACAGGGAAGCTGCTAGCCGGGAATTCTCTGCCTGGTTCTACCCGCTGCCCGGAACGCTACGCAGGGCAAAAGCGGTTCTCGTCCTCCGTGCTTGCTTTTTCTCAGAAAGAGCCGTGGTGTGCGTTTTCGCCGGAAAACGCGTTTTCGGCCGAAAACGTGTACGTTTGCACTTCCCCGCCACAGGGAAGCTGCTAGCCGGGAATTCTCTGCCTGGTTCTACCCGCTGCCCGGAACGCTACGCAGGGCAAAAGCGGTTCTCGTCCTCCGTGCTTGCTTTTTCTCAGAAAGAGCCGTGGTGTGCGTTTTCGCCGGAAAACGCGTTTTCGGCCGAAAACGTGTACGTTTGCACTTCCCCGCCACAGGGAAGCTGCTAGCCGGGAATTCTCTGCCTGGTTCTACCCGCTGCCCGGAACGCTACGCAGGGCAAAAGCGGTTCTCGTCCTCCGTGCTTGCTTTTTCTCAGAAAGAGCCGTGGTGTGCGTTTTCGCCGGAAAACGCGTTTTCGGCCGAAAACGTGTACGTTTGCACTTCCCCGCCACAGGGAAGCTGCTAGCCGGGAATTCTCTGCCTGGTTCTACCCGCTGCCCGGAACGCTACGCAGCGCAAAAGCGGTTCTCGTCCTCCGTGCTTGCTTTTTCTCAGAAAGAGCCGTGGTGTGCGATTTCGCCGGAAAACGCGTTTTCGGCCGAAAACGTGTACGTTTGCACTTCCCCGCCACAGGGAAGCTGCTAGCCGGGAATTCTCTGCCTGGTTCTACCCGCTGCCCGGAACGCTACGCAGGGCAAAAGCGGTTCTCGTCCTCCGTGCTTGCTTTTTCTCAGAAAGAGCCGTGGTGTGCGTTTTCGCCGGAAAACGCGTTTTCGGCCGAAAACGTGTACGTTTGCACTTCCCCTCCACAGGGAAGCTGCTAGCCGGGAATTCTCTGCCTGGTTCTACCCGCTGCCCGGAACGCTACGCAGGGCAAAAGCGGTTCTCGTCCTCCGTGCTTGCTTTTTCTCAGAAAGAGCCGTGGTGTGCGTTTTCGCCGGAAAACGCGTTTTCGGCCGAAAACGTGTACGTTTGCACTTCCCCGCCACAGGGAAGCTGCTAGCCGGGAATTCTCTGCCTGGTTCTACCCGCTGCCCGGAACGCTACGCAGGGCAAAAGCGGTTCTCGTCCTCCGTGCTTGCTTTTTCTCAGAAAGAGCCGTGGTGTGCGTTTTCGCCGGAAAACGCGTTTTCGGCCGAAAACGTGTACGTTTGCACTTCCCCTCCACAGGGAAGCTGCTAGCTGGGAATTCTCTGCCTGGTTCTACCCGCTGCCCGGAACGCTACGCAGGGCAAAAGCGGTTCTCGTCCTCCGTGCTTGCTTTTTCTCAGAAAGAGCCGTGGTGTGCGTTTTCGCCGGAAAACGCGTTTTCGGCCGAAAACGTGTACGTTTGCACTTCCCCGCCACAGGGAAGCTGCTAGCCGGGAATTCTCTGCCTGGTTCTACCCGCTGCCCGGAACGCTACGCAGGGCAAAAGTGGTTCTCGTCCTCCGTGCTTGCTTTTTCTCAGAAAGAGCCGTGGTGTGCGTTTTCGCCGGAAAACGCGTTTTCGGCCGAAAACGTGTACGTTTGCACTTCCCCGCCACAGGGAAGCTGCTAGCCGGGAATTCTCTGCCTGGTTCTACCCGCTGCCCGGAACGCTACGCAGGGCAAAAGCGGTTCTCGTCCTCCGTGCTTGCTTTTTCTCAGAAAGAGCCGTGGTGTGCGATTTCGCCGGAAAACGCGTTTTCGGCCGAAAACGTGTACGTTTGCACTTCCCCGCCACAGGGAAGCTGCTAGCCGGGAATTCTCTGCCTGGTTCTACCCGCTGCCCGGAACGCTATCCAGGGCAAAAGCGGTTCTCGTCCTCCGTGCTTGCTTTTTCTCAGAAAGAGCCGTGGTGTGCGATTTCGCCGGAAAACGCGTTTTCGGCCGAAAACGTGTACGTTTGCACTTCCCCGCCACAGGGAAGCTGCTAGCCGGGAATTCTCTGCCTGGTTCTACCCGCTGCCCGGAACGCTACGCAGGGCAAAAGCGGTTCTCGTCCTCCGTGCTTGCTTTTTCTCAGAAAGAGCCGTGGTGTGCGATTTCGCCGGAAAACGCGTTTTCGGCCGAAAACGTGTACGTTTGCACTTCCCCGCCACAGGGAAGCTGCTAGCCGGGAATTCTCTGCCTGGTTCTACCCGCTGCCCGGAACGCTACGCAGGGCAAAAGCGGTTCTCGTCCTCCGTGCTTGCTTTTTCTCAGAAAGAGCCGTGGTGTGCGATTTCGCCGGAAAACGCGTTTTCGGCCGAAAACGTGTACGTTTGCACTTCCCCGCCACAGGGAAGCTGCTAGCCGGGAATTCTCTGCCTGGTTCTACCCGCTGCCCGGAACGCTACGCAGGGCAAAAGCGGTTCTCGTCCTCCGTGCTTGCTTTTTCTCAGAAAGAGCCGTGGTGTGCGTTTTCGCCGGAAAACGCGTTTTCGGCCGAAAACGTGTACGTTTGCACTTCCCCGCCACAGGGAAGCTGCTAGCCGGGAATTCTCTGCCTGGTTCTACCTGCTGCCCGGAACGCTACGCAGGGCAAAAGCGGTTCTCGTCCTCCGTGCTTGCTTTTTCTCAGAAAGAGCCGTGGTGTGCGATTTCACCGGAAAACGCGTTTTCGGCCGAAAACGTGTACGTTTGCACTTCCCCGCCACAGGGAAGCTGCTAGCCGGGAATTCTCTGCCTGGTTCTACCCGCTGCCCGGAACGCTACGCAGGGCAAAAGCGGTTCTCGTCATCCGTGCTTGCTTTTTCTCAGAAAGAGCCGTGGTGTGCGTTTTCGCCGGAAAACGCGTTTTCGGCCGAAAACGTGTACGTTTGCACTTCCCCTCCACAGGGAAGCTGCTAGCCGGGAATTCTCTGCCTGGTTCTACCCGCTGCCCGGAACGCTACGCAGGGCAAAAGCGGTTCTCGTCCTCCGTGCTAGCTTTTTCTCAGAAAGAGCCGTGGTGTGCGATTTCGCCGGAAAACGCGTTTTCGGCCGAAAACGTGTACGTTTGCACTTCCCTGCCACAGGGAAGCTGCTAGCCGGGAATTCTCTGCCTGGTTCTACCCGCTGCCCGGAACGCTACGCAGGGCAAAAGCGGTTCTCGTCCTCCGTGCTTGCTTTTTCTCAGAAAGAGCCGTGGTGTGCGTTTTCGCCGGAAAACGCGTTTTCGGCCGAAAACGTGTACGTTTGCACTTCCCCGCCACAGGGAAGCTGCTAGCCGGGAATTCTCTGCCTGGTTCTACCCGCTGCCCGGAACGCTACGCAGGGCAAAAGCGGTTCTCGTCCTCCGTGCTTGCTTTTTCTCAGAAAGAGCCGTGGTGTGCGATTTCGCCGGAAAACGCGTTTTCGGCCGAAAACGTGTACGTTTGCACTTCCCCGCCACAGGGAAGCTGCTAGCCGGGAATTCTCTGCCTGGTTCTACCCGCTGCCCGGAACGCTACGCAGGGCAAAAGCGGTTCTCGTCCTCCGTGCTTGCTTTGTCTCAGAAAGAGCCGTAGTGTGAGTTTTCGCCGGAAAACGCGTTTTCGGCCGAAAACGTGTACGTTTGCACTTCCCCGCCACAGGGAAGCTGCTAGCCGGGAATTCTCTGCCTGGTTCTACCCGCTGCCCGGAACGCTACGCAGGGCAAAAGCGGTTCTCGTCCTCCGTGCTTGCTTTATCTCAGAAAGAGCCGTGGTGTGCGTTTTCGCCGGAAAACGCGTTTTCGGCCGAAAACGTGTACGTTTGCACTTCCCCGCCACACGGAAGCTGCTAGCCGGGAATTCTCTGCCTGGTTCTACCCGCTGCCCGGAACGCTACGCAGGGCAAAAGCGGTTCTCGTCCTCCGTGCTTGCTTTTTCTCAGAAAGAGCCGTGGTGTGCGATTTCGCCGGAAAACGCGTTTTCGGCCGAAAACGTGTACGTTTGCACTTCCCCGCCACAGGGAAGCTGCTAGCCGGGAATTCTCTGCCTGGTTCTACCCGCTGCCCGGAACGCTACGCAGGGCAAAAGCGGTTCTCATCCTCCGTGCTTGCTTTTTCTCAGAAAGAGACGTGGTGTGCGATTTCGCCAGAAAACGCGTTTTCGGCCGAAAACGTGTACGTTTGCATGTCCCCGCCACAGGGAAGCTGCTAGCCGGGAATTCTCTGCCTGGTTCTACCCGCTGCCCGGAACGCTACGCAGGGCAAAAGCGGTTCTCGTCCTCCGTGCTTGCTTTTTCTCAGAAAGAGCCGTGGTGTGCGATTTCGCCGGAAAACGCGTTTTCGGCCGACAACGTGTACGTTTGCACTTCCCCGCCACAGGGAAGCTGCTAGCCGGGAATTCTCTGCCTGGTTCTACCCGCTGCCCGGAACGCTACGCAGGGCAAAAGCGGTTCTCGTCCTCCGTGCTTGCTTTTTCTCAGAAAGAGCCGTGGTGTGCGATTTCGCCGGAAAACGCGTTTTCGGCCGAAAACGTGTACGTTTGCACTTCCCCGCCACAGGGAAGCTGCTAGCCGGGAATTCTCTGCCTGGTTCTACCCGCTGCCCGGAACGCTACGCAGGGCAAAAGCGGTTCTCGTCCTCCGTGCTTGCTTTTTCTCAGAAAGAGCCGTGGTGTGCGTTTTCGCCGGAAAACGCGTTTTCGGCCGAAAACGTGTACGTTTGCACTTCCCCGCCACAGGGAAGCTGCTAGCCGGGAATTCTCTGCCTGGTTCTACCCGCTGCCCGGAACGCTACGCAGGGCAAAAGCGGTTCTCGTCCTCCGTGCTTGCTTTTTCTCAGAAAGAGCCGTGGTGTGCGATTTCGCCGGAAAACGCGTTTTCGGCCGAAAACGTGTACGTTTGCACTTCCCCGCCACAGGGAAGCTGCTAGCCGGGAATTCTCTGCCTGGTTCTACCCGCTGCCCGGAACGCTACGCAGCGCAAAAGCGGTTCTCGTCCTCCGTGCTTGCTTTATCTCAGAAAGAGCCGTGGTGTGCGTTTTCGCCGGAAAACGCGTTTTCGGCCGAAAACGTGTACGTTTGCACTTCCCCGCCACAGGGAAGCTGCTAGCCGGGAATTCTCTGCCTGGTTCTACCCGCTGCCCGGAACGCTACGCAGGGCAAAAGCGGTTCTCGTCCTCCGTGCTTGCTTTTTCTCAGAAAGAGCTGTGGTGTGCGATTTCGCCGGAAAACGCGTTTTCGGCCGAAAACGTGTACGTTTGCACTTCCCCGCCACAGGGAAGCTGCTAGCCGGGAATTCTCTGCCTGGTTCTACCCGCTGCCCGGAACGCTACGCAGGGCAAAAGCGGTTCTCATCCTCCGTGCTTGCTTTTTCTCAGAAAGAGCCGTGGTGTGCGATTTCGCCAGAAAACGCGTTTTAGGCCGAAAACGTGTACGTTTGCACTTCCCCGCCACAGGGAAGCTGCTAGCCGGGAATTCTCTGCCTGGTTCTACCCGCTGCCCGGAACGCTACGCAGGGCAAAAGCGGTTCTCGTCCTCCGTGCTTGCTTTTTCTCAGAAAGAGCCGTGGTGTGCGTTTTCGCCGGAAAACGCGTTTTCGGCCGAAAACGTGTACGTTTGCACTTCCCCGGCACAGGGAAGCTGTTAGCCGGGAATTCTCTGCCTGGTTCTACCCGCTGCCCGGAACGCTACGCAGGGCAAAAGCGGTTCTCGTCCTCCGTGCTTGCTTTTTCTCAGAAAGAGCCGTGGTGTGCGATTTCGCCGGAAAACGCGTTTTCGGCCGAAAACGTGTACGTTTGCACTTCCCCGCCACAGGGAAGCTGCTAGCCGGGAATTCTCTGCCTGGTTCTACCCGCTGCCCGGAACGCTACGCAGGGCAAAAGCGGTTCTCGTCCTCCGTGCTTGCTTTTTCTCAGAAAGAGCCGTGGTGTGCGTTTTCGCCGGAAAACGCGTTTTCGGCCGAAAACGTGTACGTTTGCACTTCCCCGCCACAGGGAAGCTGCTAGCCGGGAATTCTCTGCCTGGTTCTACCCGCTGCCCGGAACGCTACGCAGGGCAAAAGCGGTTCTCGTCCTCCGTGCTTGCTTTTTCTCAGAAAGAGCCGTGGTGTGCGTTTTCGCCGGAAAACGCGTTTTCGGCCGAAAACGTGTACGTTTGCACTTCCCCGCCACAGGGAAGCTGCTAGCCGGGAATTCTCTGCCTGGTTCTACCCGCTGCCCGGAACGCTACGCAGGGCAACAGCGGTTCTCATCCTCCGTGCTTGCTTTTTCTCAGAAAGAGCCGTGGTGTGCGATTTCGCCAGAAAACGCGTTTTCGGCCGAAAACGTGTACGTTTGCACGTCCCCGCCATAGGGAAGCTGCTAGCCGGGAATTCTCTGCCTGGTTCTACCCGCTGCCCGGAACGCTACGCAGGGCAAAAGCGGTTCTCGTCCTCCGTGCTTGCTTTTTCTCAGAAAGAGCCGTGGTGTGCGTTTTCGCCGGAAAACGCGTTTTCGGCCGAAAACGTGTACGTTTGCACTTCCCCGCCACAGGAAGCTGCTAGCCGGGAATTCTCTGCCTGGTTCTACCCGCTGCCCGGAACGCTACGCAGGGCAAAAGCGGTTCTCGTCCTCCGTGCTTGCTTTTTCTCAGAAAGAGCCGTGGTGTGCGATTTCGCCGGAAAACGCGTTTTCGGCCGAAAACGTGTACGTTTGCACTTCCCCGCCACAGGGAAGCTGCTAGCCGGGAATTCTCTGCCTGGTTCTACCCGCTGCCCGGAACGCTACGCAGGGCAAAAGCGGTTCTCGTCCTCCGTGCTTGCTTTTTCTCAGAAAGAGCCGTGGTGTGCGTTTTCGCCGGAAAACGCGTTTTCGGCCGAAAACGTGTACGTTTGCACTTCCCCGCCACAGGGAAGCTGCTAGCCGGGAATTCTCTGCCTGGTTCTACCCGCTGCCCGGAACGCTACGGAGGGCAAAAGCGGTTCTCGTCCTCCGTGCTTGCTTTTTCTCAGAAAGAGCCGTGGTGTGCGTTTTCGCCGGAAAACGCGTTTTCGGCCGAAAACGTGTACGTTTGCACTTCCCCGCCACAGGGAAGCTGCTAGCCGGGAATTCTCTGCCTGGTTCTACCCGCTGCCCGGAACGCTACGCAGGGCAAAAGCGGTTCTCGTCCTCCGTGCTTGCTTTTTCTCAGAAAGAGCCGTGGTGTGCGTTTTCGCCGGAAAACGCGTTTTCGGCCGAAAACGTGTACGTTTGCACTTCCCCGCCACAGGGAAGCTGCTAGCCGGGAATTCTCTGCCTGGTTCTACCCGCTGCCCGGAACGCTACGCAGGGCAAAAGCGGTTCTCGTCCTCCGTGCTTGCTTTTTCTCAGAAAGAGCCGTGGTGTGCGTTTTCGCCGGAAAACGCGTTTTCGGCCGAAAACGTGTACGTTTGCACTTCCCCGCCACAGGGAAGCTGCTAGCCGGGAATTCTCTGCCTGGTTCTACCCGCTGCCCGGAACGCTACGCAGGGCAAAAGCGGTTCTCGTCCTCCGTGCTTGCTTTTTCTCAGAAAGAGCCGTGGTGTGCGTTTTCGCCGGAAAACGCGTTTTCGGCCGAAAACGTGTACGTTTGCACTTCCCCGC
This sequence comes from Athene noctua, assembly GCF_965140245.1. Taxonomy (NCBI): domain Eukaryota; kingdom Metazoa; phylum Chordata; class Aves; order Strigiformes; family Strigidae; genus Athene; species Athene noctua. The sequence goes on from NW_027437688.1 coordinate 146,991, forward strand.
CACAGGGAAGCTGCTAGCCGGGAATTCTCTGCCTGGTTCTACCCGCTGCCCGGAACGCTACGCAGGGCAAAAGCGGTTCTCGTCCTCCGTGCTTGCTTTTTCTCAGAAAGAGCCGTGGTGTGCGATTTCGCCGGAAAACGCGTTTTCGGCCGAAAACGTGTACGTTTGCACTTCCCCGCCACAGGGAAGCTGCTAGCCGGGAATTCTCTGCCTGGTTCTACCCGCTGCCCGGAACGCTACGCAGGGCAAAAGCGGTTCTCGTCCTCCGTGCTTGCTTTTTCTCAGAAAGAGCCGTGGTGTGCGATTTCGCCGGAAAACGCGTTTTCGGCCGAAAACGTGTACGTTTGCACTTCCCCGCCACAGGGAAGCTGCTAGCCGGGAATTCTCTGCCTGGTTCTACCCGCTGCCCGGAACGCTACGCAGGGCAAAAGCCGGTTCTCGTCCTCCGTGCTTGCTTTTTCTCAGAAAGAGCCGTGGTGTGCGTTTTCGCCGGAAAACGCGTTTTCGGCCGAAAACGTGTACGTTTGCACTTCCCCGCCACAGGGAAGCTGCTAGCCGGGAATTCTCTGCCTGGTTCTACCCGCTGCCCGGAACGCTACGCAGGGCAAAAGCGGTTCTCGTCCTCCGTGCTTGCTTTTTCTCAGAAAGAGCCGTGGTGTGCGTTTTCGCCGGAAAACGCGTTTTCGGCCGAAAACGTGTACGTTTGCACTTCCCCGCCACAGGGAAGCTGCTAGCCGGGAATTCTCTGCCTGGTTCTACCCGCTGCCCGGAACGCTACGCAGGGCAAAAGCGGTTCTCGTCCTCCGTGCTTGCTTTTTCTCAGAAAGAGCCGTGGTGTGCGTTTTCGCCGGAAAACGCGTTTTCGGCCGAAAACGTGTACGTTTGCACTTCCCCGCCACAGGGAAGCTGCTAGCCGGGAATTCTCTGCCTGGTTCTACCCGCTGCCCGGAACGCTACGCAGGGCAAAAGCGGTTCTCGTCCTCCGTGCTTGCTTTTTCTCAGAAAGAGCCGTGGTGTGCGTTTTCGCCGGAAAACGCGTTTTCGGCCGAAAACGTGTACGTTTGCACTTCCCCGCCACAGGGAAGCTGCTAGCCGGGAATTCTCTGCCTGGTTCTACCCGCTGCCCGGAACGCTACGCAGGGCAAAAGCGGTTCTCGTCCTCCGTGCTTGCTTTTTCTCAGAAAGAGCCGTGGTGTGCGTTTTCGCCGGAAAACGCGTTTTCGGCCGAAAACGTGTACGTTTGCACTTCCCCGCCACAGGGAAGCTGCTAGCCGGGAATTCTCTGCCTGGTTCTACCCGCTGCCCGGAACGCTACGCAGGGCAAAAGCGGTTCTCGTCCTCCGTGCTTGCTTTTTCTCAGAAAGAGCCGTGGTGTGCGTTTTCGCCGGAAAACGCGTTTTCGGCCGAAAACGTGTACGTTTGCACTTCCCCGCCACAGGGAAGCTGCTAGCCGGGAATTCTCTGCCTGGTTCTACCCGCTGCCCGGAACGCTACGCAGGGCAAAAGCGGTTCTCGTCCTCCGTGCTTGCTTTTTCTCAGAAAGAGCCGTGGTGTGCGTTTTCGCCGGAAAACGCGTTTTCGGCCGAAAACGTGTACGTTTGCACTTCCCCGCCACAGGGAAGCTGCTAGCCGGGAATTCTCTGCCTGGTTCTACCCGCTGCCCGGAACGCTACGCAGGGCAAAAGCGGTTCTCGTCCTCCGTGCTTGCTTTTTCTCAGAAAGAGCCGTGGTGTGCGTTTTCGCCGGAAAACGCGTTTTCGGCCGAAAACGTGTACGTTTGCACTTCCCCGCCACAGGGAAGCTGCTAGCCGGGAATTCTCTGCCTGGTTCTACCCGCTGCCCGGAACGCTACGCAGGGCAAAAGCGGTTCTCGTCCTCCGTGCTTGCTTTTTCTCAGAAAGAGCCGTGGTGTGCGTTTTCGCCGGAAAACGCGTTTTCGGCCGAAAACGTGTACGTTTGCACTTCCCCGCCACAGGGAAGCTGCTAGCCGGGAATTCTCTGCCTGGTTCTACCCGCTGCCCGGAACGCTACGCAGGGCAAAAGCGGTTCTCGTCCTCCGTGCTTGCTTTTTCTCAGAAAGAGCCGTGGTGTGCGTTTTCGCCGGAAAACGCGTTTTCGGCCGAAAACGTGTACGTTTGCACTTCCCCGCCACAGGGAAGCTGCTAGCCGGGAATTCTCTGCCTGGTTCTACCCGCTGCCCGGAACGCTACGCAGGGCAAAAGCGGTTCTCGTCCTCCGTGCTTGCTTTTTCTCAGAAAGAGCCGTGGTGTGCGTTTTCGCCGGAAAACGCGTTTTCGGCCGAAAACGTGTACGTTTGCACTTCCCCGCCACAGGGAAGCTGCTAGCCGGGAATTCTCTGCCTGGTTCTACCCGCTGCCCGGAACGCTACGCAGGGCAAAAGCGGTTCTCGTCCTCCGTGCTTGCTTTTTCTCAGAAAGAGCCGTGGTGTGCGTTTTCGCCGGAAAACGCGTTTTCGGCCGAAAACGTGTACGTTTGCACTTCCCCGCCACAGGGAAGCTGCTAGCCGGGAATTCTCTGCCTGGTTCTACCCGCTGCCCGGAACGCTACGCAGGGCAAAAGCGGTTCTCGTCCTCCGTGCTTGCTTTTTCTCAGAAAGAGCCGTGGTGTGCGTTTTCGCCGGAAAACGCGTTTTCGGCCGAAAACGTGTACGTTTGCACTTCCCCGCCACAGGGAAGCTGCTAGCCGGGAATTCTCTGCCTGGTTCTACCCGCTGCCCGGAACGCTACGCAGGGCAAAAGCGGTTCTCGTCCTCCGTGCTTGCTTTTTCTCAGAAAGAGCAGTGGTGTGCGTTTTCGCCGGAAAACGCGTTTTCGGCCGAAAACGTGTACGTTTGCACTTCCCCGCCACAGGGAAGCTGCTAGCCGGGAATTCTCTGCCTGGTTCTACCCGCTGCCCGGAACGCTACGCAGGGCAAAAGCGGTTCTCGTCCTCCGTGCTTGCTTTTTCTCAGAAAGAGCCGTGGTGTGCGTTTTCGCCGGAAAACGCGTTTTCGGCCGAAAACGTGTACGTTTGCACTTCCCCGCCACAGGGAAGCTGCTAGCCGGGAATTCTCTGCCTGGTTCTACCCGCTGCCCGGAACGCTACGCAGGGCAAAAGCGGTTCTCGTCCTCCGTGCTTGCTTTTTCTCAGAAAGAGCCGTGGTGTGCGTTTTCGCCGGAAAACGCGTTTTCGGCCGAAAACGTGTACGTTTGCACTTCCCCGCCACAGGGAAGCTGCTAGCCGGGAATTCTCTGCCTGGTTCTACCCGCTGCCCGGAACGCTACGCAGGGCAAAAGCGGTTCTCGTCCTCCGTGCTTGCTTTTTCTCAGAAAGAGCCGTGGTGTGCGTTTTCGCCGGAAAACGCGTTTTCGGCCGAAAACGTGTACGTTTGCACTTCCCCGCCACAGGGAAGCTGCTAGCCGGGAATTCTCTGCCTGGTTCTACCCGCTGCCCGGAACGCTACGCAGGGCAAAAGCGGTTCTCGTCCTCCGTGCTTGCTTTTTCTCAGAAAGAGCCGTGGTGTGCGTTTTCGCCGGAAAACGCGTTTTCGGCCGAAAACGTGTACGTTTGCACTTCCCCGCCACAGGGAAGCTGCTAGCCGGGAATTCTCTGCCTGGTTCTACCCGCTGCCCGGAACGCTACGCAGGGCAAAAGCGGTTCTCGTCCTCCGTGCTTGCTTTTTCTCAGAAAGAGCCGTGGTGTGCGTTTTCGCCGGAAAACGCGTTTTCGGCCGAAAACGTGTACGTTTGCACTTCCCCGCCACAGGGAAGCTGCTAGCCGGGAATTCTCTGCCTGGTTCTACCCGCTGCCCGGAACGCTACGCAGGGCAAAAGCGGTTCTCGTCCTCCGTGCTTGCTTTTTCTCAGAAAGAGCCGTGGTGTGCGTTTTCGCCGGAAAACGCGTTTTCGGCCGAAAACGTGTACGTTTGCACTTCCCCGCCACAGGGAAGCTGCTAGCCGGGAATTCTCTGCCTGGTTCTACCCGCTGCCCGGAACGCTACGCAGGGCAAAAGCGGTTCTCGTCCTCCGTGCTTGCTTTTTCTCAGAAAGAGCCGTGGTGTGCGTTTTCGCCGGAAAACGCGTTTTCGGCCGAAAACGTGTACGTTTGCACTTCCCCGCCACAGGGAAGCTGCTAGCCGGGAATTCTCTGCCTGGTTCTACCCGCTGCCCGGAACGCTACGCAGGGCAAAAGCGGTTCTCGTCCTCCGTGCTTGCTTTTTCTCAGAAAGAGCCGTGGTGTGCGTTTTCGCCGGAAAACGCGTTTTCGGCCGAAAACGTGTACGTTTGCACTTCCCCGCCACAGGGAAGCTGCTAGCCGGGAATTCTCTGCCTGGTTCTACCCGCTGCCCGGAACGCTACGCAGGGCAAAAGCGGTTCTCGTCCTCCGTGCTTGCTTTTTCTCAGAAAGAGCCGTGGTGTGCGTTTTCGCCGGAAAACGCGTTTTCGGCCGAAAACGTGTACGTTTGCACTTCCCCGCCACAGGGAAGCTGCTAGCCGGGAATTCTCTGCCTGGTTCTACCCGCTGCCCGGAACGCTACGCAGGGCAAAAGCGGTTCTCGTCCTCCGTGCTTGCTTTTTCTCAGAAAGAGCCGTGGTGTGCGTTTTCGCCGGAAAACGCGTTTTCGGCCGAAAACGTGTACGTTTGCACTTCCCCGCCACAGGGAAGCTGCTAGCCGGGAATTCTCTGCCTGGTTCTACCCGCTGCCCGGAACGCTACGCAGGGCAAAAGCGGTTCTCGTCCTCCGTGCTTGCTTTTTCTCAGAAAGAGCCGTGGTGTGCGTTTTCGCCGGAAAACGCGTTTTCGGCCGAAAACGTGTACGTTTGCACTTCCCCGCCACAGGGAAGCTGCTAGCCGGGAATTCTCTGCCTGGTTCTACCCGCTGCCCGGAACGCTACGCAGGGCAAAAGCGGTTCTCGTCCTCCGTGCTTGCTTTTTCTCAGAAAGAGCCGTGGTGTGCGTTTTCGCCGGAAAACGCGTTTTCGGCCGAAAACGTGTACGTTTGCACTTCCCCGCCACAGGGAAGCTGCTAGCCGGGAATTCTCTGCCTGGTTCTACCCGCTGCCCGGAACGCTACGCAGGGCAAAAGCGGTTCTCGTCCTCCGTGCTTGCTTTTTCTCAGAAAGAGCCGTGGTGTGCGTTTTCGCCGGAAAACGCGTTTTCGGCCGAAAACGTGTACGTTTGCACTTCCCCGCCACAGGGAAGCTGCTAGCCGGGAATTCTCTGCCTGGTTCTACCCGCTGCCCGGAACGCTACGCAGGGCAAAAGCGGTTCTCGTCCTCCGTGCTTGCTTTTTCTCAGAAAGAGCCGTGGTGTGCGTTTTCGCCGGAAAACGCGTTTTCGGCCGAAAACGTGTACGTTTGCACTTCCCCGCCACAGGGAAGCTGCTAGCCGGGAATTCTCTGCCTGGTTCTACCCGCTGCCCGGAACGCTACGCAGGGCAAAAGCGGTTCTCGTCCTCCGTGCTTGCTTTTTCTCAGAAAGAGCCGTGGTGTGCGTTTTCGCCGGAAAACGCGTTTTCGGCCGAAAACGTGTACGTTTGCACTTCCCCGCCACAGGGAAGCTGCTAGCCGGGAATTCTCTGCCTGGTTCTACCCGCTGCCCGGAACGCTACGCAGGGCAAAAGCGGTTCTCGTCCTCCGTGCTTGCTTTTTCTCAGAAAGAGCCGTGGTGTGCGTTTTCGCCGGAAAACGCGTTTTCGGCCGAAAACGTGTACGTTTGCACTTCCCCGCCACAGGGAAGCTGCTAGCCGGGAATTCTCTGCCTGGTTCTACCCGCTGCCCGGAACGCTACGCAGGGCAAAAGCGGTTCTCGTCCTCCGTGCTTGCTTTTTCTCAGAAAGAGCCGTGGTGTGCGTTTTCGCCGGAAAACGCGTTTTCGGCCGAAAACGTGTACGTTTGCACTTCCCCGCCACAGGGAAGCTGCTAGCCGGGAATTCTCTGCCTGGTTCTACCCGCTGCCCGGAACGCTACGCAGGGCAAAAGCGGTTCTCGTCCTCCGTGCTTGCTTTTTCTCAGAAAGAGCCGTGGTGTGCGTTTTCGCCGGAAAACGCGTTTTCGGCCGAAAACGTGTACGTTTGCACTTCCCCGCCACAGGGAAGCTGCTAGCCGGGAATTCTCTGCCTGGTTCTACCCGCTGCCCGGAACGCTACGCAGGGCAAAAGCGGTTCTCGTCCTCCGTGCTTGCTTTTTCTCAGAAAGAGCCGTGGTGTGCGTTTTCGCCGGAAAACGCGTTTTCGGCCGAAAACGTGTACGTTTGCACTTCCCCGCCACAGGGAAGCTGCTAGCCGGGAATTCTCTGCCTGGTTCTACCCGCTGCCCGGAACGCTACGCAGGGCAAAAGCGGTTCTCGTCCTCCGTGCTTGCTTTTTCTCAGAAAGAGCCGTGGTGTGCGTTTTCGCCGGAAAACGCGTTTTCGGCCGAAAACGTGTACGTTTGCACTTCCCCGCCACAGGGAAGCTGCTAGCCGGGAATTCTCTGCCTGGTTCTACCCGCTGCCCGGAACGCTACGCAGGGCAAAAGCGGTTCTCGTCCTCCGTGCTTGCTTTTTCTCAGAAAGAGCCGTGGTGTGCGTTTTCGCCGGAAAACGCGTTTTCGGCCGAAAACGTGTACGTTTGCACTTCCCCGCCACAGGGAAGCTGCTAGCCGGGAATTCTCTGCCTGGTTCTACCCGCTGCCCGGAACGCTACGCAGGGCAAAAGCGGTTCTCGTCCTCCGTGCTTGCTTTTTCTCAGAAAGAGCCGTGGTGTGCGTTTTCGCCGGAAAACGCGTTTTCGGCCGAAAACGTGTACGTTTGCACTTCCCCGCCACAGGGAAGCTGCTAGCCGGGAATTCTCTGCCTGGTTCTACCCGCTGCCCGGAACGCTACGCAGGGCAAAAGCGGTTCTCGTCCTCCGTGCTTGCTTTTTCTCAGAAAGAGCCGTGGTGTGCGTTTTCGCCGGAAAACGCGTTTTCGGCCGAAAACGTGTACGTTTGCACTTCCCCGCCACAGGGAAGCTGCTAGCCGGGAATTCTCTGCCTGGTTCTACCCGCTGCCCGGAACGCTACGCAGGGCAAAAGCGGTTCTCGTCCTCCGTGCTTGCTTTTTCTCAGAAAGAGCCGTGGTGTGCGTTTTCGCCGGAAAACGCGTTTTCGGCCGAAAACGTGTACGTTTGCACTTCCCCGCCACAGGGAAGCTGCTAGCCGGGAATTCTCTGCCTGGTTCTACCCGCTGCCCGGAACGCTACGCAGGGCAAAAGCGGTTCTCGTCCTCCGTGCTTGCTTTTTCTCAGAAAGAGCCGTGGTGTGCGTTTTCGCCGGAAAACGCGTTTTCGGCCGAAAACGTGTACGTTTGCACTTCCCCGCCACAGGGAAGCTGCTAGCCGGGAATTCTCTGCCTGGTTCTACCCGCTGCCCGGAACGCTACGCAGGGCAAAAGCGGTTCTCGTCCTCCGTGCTTGCTTTTTCTCAGAAAGAGCCGTGGTGTGCGTTTTCGCCGGAAAACGCGTTTTCGGCCGAAAACGTGTACGTTTGCACTTCCCCGCCACAGGGAAGCTGCTAGCCGGGAATTCTCTGCCTGGTTCTACCCGCTGCCCGGAACGCTACGCAGGGCAAAAGCGGTTCTCGTCCTCCGTGCTTGCTTTTTCTCAGAAAGAGCCGTGGTGTGCGTTTTCGCCGGAAAACGCGTTTTCGGCCGAAAACGTGTACGTTTGCACTTCCCCGCCACAGGGAAGCTGCTAGCCGGGAATTCTCTGCCTGGTTCTACCCGCTGCCCGGAACGCTACGCAGGGCAAAAGCGGTTCTCGTCCTCCGTGCTTGCTTTTTCTCAGAAAGAGCCGTGGTGTGCGTTTTCGCCGGAAAACGCGTTTTCGGCCGAAAACGTGTACGTTTGCACTTCCCCGCCACAGGGAAGCTGCTAGCCGGGAATTCTCTGCCTGGTTCTACCCGCTGCCCGGAACGCTACGCAGGGCAAAAGCGGTTCTCGTCCTCCGTGCTTGCTTTTTCTCAGAAAGAGCCGTGGTGTGCGTTTTCGCCGGAAAACGCGTTTTCGGCCGAAAACGTGTACGTTTGCACTTCCCCGCCACAGGGAAGCTGCTAGCCGGGAATTCTCTGCCTGGTTCTACCCGCTGCCCGGAACGCTACGCAGGGCAAAAGCGGTTCTCGTCCTCCGTGCTTGCTTTTTCTCAGAAAGAGCCGTGGTGTGCGTTTTCGCCGGAAAACGCGTTTTCGGCCGAAAACGTGTACGTTTGCACTTCCCCGCCACAGGGAAGCTGCTAGCCGGGAATTCTCTGCCTGGTTCTACCCGCTGCCCGGAACGCTACGCAGGGCAAAAGCGGTTCTCGTCCTCCGTGCTTGCTTTTTCTCAGAAAGAGCCGTGGTGTGCGTTTTCGCCGGAAAACGCGTTTTCGGCCGAAAACGTGTACGTTTGCACTTCCCCGCCACAGGGAAGCTGCTAGCCGGGAATTCTCTGCCTGGTTCTACCCGCTGCCCGGAACGCTACGCAGGGCAAAAGCGGTTCTCGTCCTCCGTGCTTGCTTTTTCTCAGAAAGAGCCGTGGTGTGCGTTTTCGCCGGAAAACGCGTTTTCGGCCGAAAACGTGTACGTTTGCACTTCCCCGCCACAGGGAAGCTGCTAGCCGGGAATTCTCTGCCTGGTTCTACCCGCTGCCCGGAACGCTACGCAGGGCAAAAGCGGTTCTCGTCCTCCGTGCTTGCTTTTTCTCAGAAAGAGCCGTGGTGTGCGTTTTCGCCGGAAAACGCGTTTTCGGCCGAAAACGTGTACGTTTGCACTTCCCCGCCACAGGGAAGCTGCTAGCCGGGAATTCTCTGCCTGGTTCTACCCGCTGCCCGGAACGCTACGCAGGGCAAAAGCGGTTCTCGTCCTCCGTGCTTGCTTTTTCTCAGAAAGAGCCGTGGTGTGCGTTTTCGCCGGAAAACGCGTTTTCGGCCGAAAACGTGTACGTTTGCACTTCCCCGCCACAGGGAAGCTGCTAGCCGGGAATTCTCTGCCTGGTTCTACCCGCTGCCCGGAACGCTACGCAGGGCAAAAGCGGTTCTCGTCCTCCGTGCTTGCTTTTTCTCAGAAAGAGCCGTGGTGTGCGTTTTCGCCGGAAAACGCGTTTTCGGCCGAAAACGTGTACGTTTGCACTTCCCCGCCACAGGGAAGCTGCTAGCCGGGAATTCTCTGCCTGGTTCTACCCGCTGCCCGGAACGCTACGCAGGGCAAAAGCGGTTCTCGTCCTCCGTGCTTGCTTTTTCTCAGAAAGAGCCGTGGTGTGCGTTTTCGCCGGAAAACGCGTTTTCGGCCGAAAACGTGTACGTTTGCACTTCCCCGCCACAGGGAAGCTGCTAGCCGGGAATTCTCTGCCTGGTTCTACCCGCTGCCCGGAACGCTACGCAGGGCAAAAGCGGTTCTCGTCCTCCGTGCTTGCTTTTTCTCAGAAAGAGCCGTGGTGTGCGTTTTCGCCGGAAAACGCGTTTTCGGCCGAAAACGTGTACGTTTGCACTTCCCCGCCACAGGGAAGCTGCTAGCCGGGAATTCTCTGCCTGGTTCTACCCGCTGCCCGGAACGCTACGCAGGGCAAAAGCGGTTCTCGTCCTCCGTGCTTGCTTTTTCTCAGAAAGAGCCGTGGTGTGCGTTTTCGCCGGAAAACGCGTTTTCGGCCGAAAACGTGTACGTTTGCACTTCCCCGCCACAGGGAAGCTGCTAGCCGGGAATTCTCTGCCTGGTTCTACCCGCTGCCCGGAACGCTACGCAGGGCAAAAGCGGTTCTCGTCCTCCGTGCTTGCTTTTTCTCAGAAAGAGCCGTGGTGTGCGTTTTCGCCGGAAAACGCGTTTTCGGCCGAAAACGTGTACGTTTGCACTTCCCCGCCACAGGGAAGCTGCTAGCCGGGAATTCTCTGCCTGGTTCTACCCGCTGCCCGGAACGCTACGCAGGGCAAAAGCGGTTCTCGTCCTCCGTGCTTGCTTTTTCTCAGAAAGAGCCGTGGTGTGCGTTTTCGCCGGAAAACGCGTTTTCGGCCGAAAACGTGTACGTTTGCACTTCCCCGCCACAGGGAAGCTGCTAGCCGGGAATTCTCTGCCTGGTTCTACCCGCTGCCCGGAACGCTACGCAGGGCAAAAGCGGTTCTCGTCCTCCGTGCTTGCTTTTTCTCAGAAAGAGCCGTGGTGTGCGTTTTCGCCGGAAAACGCGTTTTCGGCCGAAAACGTGTACGTTTGCACTTCCCCGCCACAGGGAAGCTGCTAGCCGGGAATTCTCTGCCTGGTTCTACCCGCTGCCCGGAACGCTACGCAGGGCAAAAGCGGTTCTCGTCCTCCGTGCTTGCTTTTTCTCAGAAAGAGCCGTGGTGTGCGTTTTCGCCGGAAAACGCGTTTTCGGCCGAAAACGTGTACGTTTGCACTTCCCCGCCACAGGGAAGCTGCTAGCCGGGAATTCTCTGCCTGGTTCTACCCGCTGCCCGGAACGCTACGCAGGGCAAAAGCGGTTCTCGTCCTCCGTGCTTGCTTTTTCTCAGAAAGAGCCGTGGTGTGCGTTTTCGCCGGAAAACGCGTTTTCGGCCGAAAACGTGTACGTTTGCACTTCCCCGCCACAGGGAAGCTGCTAGCCGGGAATTCTCTGCCCTGGTTCTACCCGCTGCCCGGAACGCTACGCAGGGCAAAAGCGGTTCTCGTCCTCCGTGCTTGCTTTTTCTCAGAAAGAGCCGTGGTGTGCGTTTTCGCCGGAAAACGCGTTTTCGGCCGAAAACGTGTACGTTTGCACTTCCCCGCCACAGGGAAGCTGCTAGCCGGGAATTCTCTGCCTGGTTCTACCCGCTGCCCGGAACGCTACGCAGGGCAAAAGCGGTTCTCGTCCTCCGTGCTTGCTTTTTCTCAGAAAGAGCCGTGGTGTGCGTTTTCGCCGGAAAACGCGTTTTCGGCCGAAAACGTGTACGTTTGCACTTCCCCGCCACAGGGAAGCTGCTAGCCGGGAATTCTCTGCCTGGTTCTACCCGCTGCCCGGAACGCTACGCAGGGCAAAAGCGGTTCTCGTCCTCCGTGCTTGCTTTTTCTCAGAAAGAGCCGTGGTGTGCGTTTTCGCCGGAAAACGCGTTTTCGGCCGAAAACGTGTACGTTTGCACTTCCCCGCCACAGGGAAGCTGCTAGCCGGGAATTCTCTGCCTGGTTCTACCCGCTGCCCGGAACGCTACGCAGGGCAAAAGCGGTTCTCGTCCTCCGTGCTTGCTTTTTCTCAGAAAGAGCCGTGGTGTGCGTTTTCGCCGGAAAACGCGTTTTCGGCCGAAAACGTGTACGTTTGCACTTCCCCGCCACAGGGAAGCTGCTAGCCGGGAATTCTCTGCCTGGTTCTACCCGCTGCCCGGAACGCTACGCAGGGCAAAAGCGGTTCTCGTCCTCCGTGCTTGCTTTTTCTCAGAAAGAGCCGTGGTGTGCGTTTTCGCCGGAAAACGCGTTTTCGGCCGAAAACGTGTACGTTTGCACTTCCCCGCCACAGGGAAGCTGCTAGCCGGGAATTCTCTGCCTGGTTCTACCCGCTGCCCGGAACGCTACGCAGGGCAAAAGCGGTTCTCGTCCTCCGTGCTTGCTTTTTCTCAGAAAGAGCCGTGGTGTGCGTTTTCGCCGGAAAACGCGTTTTCGGCCGAAAACGTGTACGTTTGCACTTCCCCGCCACAGGGAAGCTGCTAGCCGGGAATTCTCTGCCTGGTTCTACCCGCTGCCCGGAACGCTACGCAGGGCAAAAGCGGTTCTCGTCCTCCGTGCTTGCTTTTTCTCAGAAAGAGCCGTGGTGTGCGTTTTCGCCGGAAAACGCGTTTTCGGCCGAAAACGTGTACGTTTGCACTTCCCCGCCACAGGGAAGCTGCTAGCCGGGAATTCTCTGCCTGGTTCTACCCGCTGCCCGGAACGCTACGCAGGGCAAAAGCGGTTCTCGTCCTCCGTGCTTGCTTTTTCTCAGAAAGAGCCGTGGTGTGCGTTTTCGCCGGAAAACGCGTTTTCGGCCGAAAACGTGTACGTTTGCACTTCCCCGCCACAGGGAAGCTGCTAGCCGGGAATTCTCTGCCTGGTTCTACCCGCTGCCCGGAACGCTACGCAGGGCAAAAGCGGTTCTCGTCCTCCGTGCTTGCTTTTTCTCAGAAAGAGCCGTGGTGTGCGTTTTCGCCGGAAAACGCGTTTTCGGCCGAAAACGTGTACGTTTGCACTTCCCCGCCACAGGGAAGCTGCTAGCCGGGAATTCTCTGCCTGGTTCTACCCGCTGCCCGGAACGCTACGCAGGGCAAAAGCGGTTCTCGTCCTCCGTGCTTGCTTTTTCTCAGAAAGAGCCGTGGTGTGCGTTTTCGCCGGAAAACGCGTTTTCGGCCGAAAACGTGTACGTTTGCACTTCCCCGCCACAGGGAAGCTGCTAGCCGGGAATTCTCTGCCTGGTTCTACCCGCTGCCCGGAACGCTACGCAGGGCAAAAGCGGTTCTCGTCCTCCGTGCTTGCTTTTTCTCAGAAAGAGCCGTGGTGTGCGTTTTCGCCGGAAAACGCGTTTTCGGCCGAAAACGTGTACGTTTGCACTTCCCCGCCACAGGGAAGCTGCTAGCCGGGAATTCTCTGCCTGGTTCTACCCGCTGCCCGGAACGCTACGCAGGGCAAAAGCGGTTCTCGTCCTCCGTGCTTGCTTTTTCTCAGAAAGAGCCGTGGTGTGCGTTTTCGCCGGAAAACGCGTTTTCGGCCGAAAACGTGTACGTTTGCACTTCCCCGCCACAGGGAAGCTGCTAGCCGGGAATTCTCTGCCTGGTTCTACCCGCTGCCCGGAACGCTACGCAGGGCAAAAGCGGTTCTCGTCCTCCGTGCTTGCTTTTTCTCAGAAAGAGCCGTGGTGTGCGTTTTCGCCGGAAAACGCGTTTTCGGCCGAAAACGTGTACGTTTGCACTTCCCCGCCACAGGGAAGCTGCTAGCCGGGAATTCTCTGCCTGGTTCTACCCGCTGCCCGGAACGCTACGCAGGGCAAAAGCGGTTCTCGTCCTCCGTGCTTGCTTTTTCTCAGAAAGAGCCGTGGTGTGCGTTTTCGCCGGAAAACGCGTTTTCGGCCGAAAACGTGTACGTTTGCACTTCCCCGCCACAGGGAAGCTGCTAGCCGGGAATTCTCTGCCTGGTTCTACCCGCTGCCCGGAACGCTACGCAGGGCAAAAGCGGTTCTCGTCCTCCGTGCTTGCTTTTTCTCAGAAAGAGCCGTGGTGTGCGTTTTCGCCGGAAAACGCGTTTTCGGCCGAAAACGTGTACGTTTGCACTTCCCCGCCACAGGGAAGCTGCTAGCCGGGAATTCTCTGCCTGGTTCTACCCGCTGCCCGGAACGCTACGCAGGGCAAAAGCGGTTCTCGTCCTCCGTGCTTGCTTTTTCTCAGAAAGAGCCGTGGTGTGCGTTTTCGCCGGAAAACGCGTTTTCGGCCGAAAACGTGTACGTTTGCACTTCCCCGCCACAGGGAAGCTGCTAGCCGGGAATTCTCTGCCTGGTTCTACCCGCTGCCCGGAACGCTACGCAGGGCAAAAGCGGTTCTCGTCCTCCGTGCTTGCTTTTTCTCAGAAAGAGCCGTGGTGTGCGTTTTCGCCGGAAAACGCGTTTTCGGCCGAAAACGTGTACGTTTGCACTTCCCCGCCACAGGGAAGCTGCTAGCCGGGAATTCTCTGCCTGGTTCTACCCGCTGCCCGGAACGCTACGCAGGGCAAAAGCGGTTCTCGTCCTCCGTGCTTGCTTTTTCTCAGAAAGAGCCGTGGTGTGCGTTTTCGCCGGAAAACGCGTTTTCGGCCGAAAACGTGTACGTTTGCACTTCCCCGCCACAGGGAAGCTGCTAGCCGGGAATTCTCTGCCTGGTTCTACCCGCTGCCCGGAACGCTACGCAGGGCAAAAGCGGTTCTCGTCCTCCGTGCTTGCTTTTTCTCAGAAAGAGCCGTGGTGTGCGTTTTCGCCGGAAAACGCGTTTTCGGCCGAAAACGTGTACGTTTGCACTTCCCCGCCACAGGGAAGCTGCTAGCCGGGAATTCTCTGCCTGGTTCTACCCGCTGCCCGGAACGCTACGCAGGGCAAAAGCGGTTCTCGTCCTCCGTGCTTGCTTTTTCTCAGAAAGAGCCGTGGTGTGCGTTTTCGCCGGAAAACGCGTTTTCGGCCGAAAACGTGTACGTTTGCACTTCCCCGCCACAGGGAAGCTGCTAGCCGGGAATTCTCTGCCTGGTTCTACCCGCTGCCCGGAACGCTACGCAGGGCAAAAGCGGTTCTCGTCCTCCGTGCTTGCTTTTTCTCAGAAAGAGCCGTGGTGTGCGTTTTCGCCGGAAAACGCGTTTTCGGCCGAAAACGTGTACGTTTGCACTTCCCCGCCACAGGGAAGCTGCTAGCCGGGAATTCTCTGCCTGGTTCTACCCGCTGCCCGGAACGCTACGCAGGGCAAAAGCGGTTCTCGTCCTCCGTGCTTGCTTTTTCTCAGAAAGAGCCGTGGTGTGCGTTTTCGCCGGAAAACGCGTTTTCGGCCGAAAACGTGTACGTTTGCACTTCCCCGCCACAGGGAAGCTGCTAGCCGGGAATTCTCTGCCTGGTTCTACCCGCTGCCCGGAACGCTACGCAGGGCAAAAGCGGTTCTCGTCCTCCGTGCTTGCTTTTTCTCAGAAAGAGCCGTGGTGTGCGTTTTCGCCGGAAAACGCGTTTTCGGCCGAAAACGTGTACGTTTGCACTTCCCCGCCACAGGGAAGCTGCTAGCCGGGAATTCTCTGCCTGGTTCTACCCGCTGCCCGGAACGCTACGCAGGGCAAAAGCGGTTCTCGTCCTCCGTGCTTGCTTTTTCTCAGAAAGAGCCGTGGTGTGCGTTTTCGCCGGAAAACGCGTTTTCGGCCGAAAACGTGTACGTTTGCACTTCCCCGCCACAGGGAAGCTGCTAGCCGGGAATTCTCTGCCTGGTTCTACCCGCTGCCCGGAACGCTACGCAGGGCAAAAGCGGTTCTCGTCCTCCGTGCTTGCTTTTTCTCAGAAAGAGCCGTGGTGTGCGTTTTCGCCGGAAAACGCGTTTTCGGCCGAAAACGTGTACGTTTGCACTTCCCCGCCACAGGGAAGCTGCTAGCCGGGAATTCTCTGCCTGGTTCTACCCGCTGCCCGGAACGCTACGCAGGGCAAAAGCGGTTCTCGTCCTCCGTGCTTGCTTTTTCTCAGAAAGAGCCGTGGTGTGCGTTTTCGCCGGAAAACGCGTTTTCGGCCGAAAACGTGTACGTTTGCACTTCCCCGCCACAGGGAAGCTGCTAGCCGGGAATTCTCTGCCTGGTTCTACCCGCTGCCCGGAACGCTACGCAGGGCAAAAGCGGTTCTCGTCCTCCGTGCTTGCTTTTTCTCAGAAAGAGCCGTGGTGTGCGTTTTCGCCGGAAAACGCGTTTTCGGCCGAAAACGTGTACGTTTGCACTTCCCCGCCACAGGGAAGCTGCTAGCCGGGAATTCTCTGCCTGGTTCTACCCGCTGCCCGGAACGCTACGCAGGGCAAAAGCGGTTCTCGTCCTCCGTGCTTGCTTTTTCTCAGAAAGAGCCGTGGTGTGCGTTTTCGCCGGAAAACGCGTTTTCGGCCGAAAACGTGTACGTTTGCACTTCCCCGCCACAGGGAAGCTGCTAGCCGGGAATTCTCTGCCTGGTTCTACCCGCTGCCCGGAACGCTACGCAGGGCAAAAGCGGTTCTCGTCCTCCGTGCTTGCTTTTTCTCAGAAAGAGCCGTGGTGTGCGTTTTCGCCGGAAAACGCGTTTTCGGCCGAAAACGTGTACGTTTGCACTTCCCCGCCACAGGGAAGCTGCTAGCCGGGAATTCTCTGCCTGGTTCTACCCGCTGCCCGGAACGCTACGCAGGGCAAAAGCGGTTCTCGTCCTCCGTGCTTGCTTTTTCTCAGAAAGAGCCGTGGTGTGCGTTTTCGCCGGAAAACGCGTTTTCGGCCGAAAACGTGTACGTTTGCACTTCCCCGCCACAGGGAAGCTGCTAGCCGGGAATTCTCTGCCTGGTTCTACCCGCTGCCCGGAACGCTACGCAGGGCAAAAGCGGTTCTCGTCCTCCGTGCTTGCTTTTTCTCAGAAAGAGCCGTGGTGTGCGTTTTCGCCGGAAAACGCGTTTTCGGCCGAAAACGTGTACGTTTGCACTTCCCCGCCACAGGGAAGCTGCTAGCCGGGAATTCTCTGCCTGGTTCTACCCGCTGCCCGGAACGCTACGCAGGGCAAAAGCGGTTCTCGTCCTCCGTGCTTGCTTTTTCTCAGAAAGAGCCGTGGTGTGCGTTTTCGCCGGAAAACGCGTTTTCGGCCGAAAACGTGTACGTTTGCACTTCCCCGCCACAGGGAAGCTGCTAGCCGGGAATTCTCTGCCTGGTTCTACCCGCTGCCCGGAACGCTACGCAGGGCAAAAGCGGTTCTCGTCCTCCGTGCTTGCTTTTTCTCAGAAAGAGCCGTGGTGTGCGTTTTCGCCGGAAAACGCGTTTTCGGCCGAAAACGTGTACGTTTGCACTTCCCCGCCACAGGGAAGCTGCTAGCCGGGAATTCTCTGCCTGGTTCTACCCGCTGCCCGGAACGCTACGCAGGGCAAAAGCGGTTCTCGTCCTCCGTGCTTGCTTTTTCTCAGAAAGAGCCGTGGTGTGCGTTTTCGCCGGAAAACGCGTTTTCGGCCGAAAACGTGTACGTTTGCACTTCCCCGCCACAGGGAAGCTGCTAGCCGGGAATTCTCTGCCTGGTTCTACCCGCTGCCCGGAACGCTACGCAGGGCAAAAGCGGTTCTCGTCCTCCGTGCTTGCTTTTTCTCAGAAAGAGCCGTGGTGTGCGTTTTCGCCGGAAAACGCGTTTTCGGCCGAAAACGTGTACGTTTGCACTTCCCCGCCACAGGGAAGCTGCTAGCCGGGAATTCTCTGCCTGGTTCTACCCGCTGCCCGGAACGCTACGCAGGGCAAAAGCGGTTCTCGTCCTCCGTGCTTGCTTTTTCTCAGAAAGAGCCGTGGTGTGCGTTTTCGCCGGAAAACGCGTTTTCGGCCGAAAACGTGTACGTTTGCACTTCCCCGCCACAGGGAAGCTGCTAGCCGGGAATTCTCTGCCTGGTTCTACCCGCTGCCCGGAACGCTACGCAGGGCAAAAGCGGTTCTCGTCCTCCGTGCTTGCTTTTTCTCAGAAAGAGCCGTGGTGTGCGTTTTCGCCGGAAAACGCGTTTTCGGCCGAAAACGTGTACGTTTGCACTTCCCCGCCACAGGGAAGCTGCTAGCCG
The DNA here is from genome assembly GCF_965140245.1 of Athene noctua. Classification (NCBI taxonomy): domain Eukaryota; kingdom Metazoa; phylum Chordata; class Aves; order Strigiformes; family Strigidae; genus Athene; species Athene noctua. The sequence goes on from NW_027437688.1 coordinate 164,197, forward strand.
GGAATTCTCTGCCTGGTTCTACCCGCTGCCCGGAACGCTACGCAGGGCAAAAGCGGTTCTCGTCCTCCGTGCTTGCTTTTTCTCAGAAAGAGCCGTGGTGTGCGTTTTCGCCGGAAAACGCGTTTTCGGCCGAAAACGTGTACGTTTGCACTTCCCCGCCACAGGGAAGCTGCTAGCCGGGAATTCTCTGCCTGGTTCTACCCGCTGCCCGGAACGCTACGCAGGGCAAAAGCGGTTCTCGTCCTCCGTGCTTGCTTTTTCTCAGAAAGAGCCGTGGTGTGCGTTTTCGCCGGAAAACGCGTTTTCGGCCGAAAACGTGTACGTTTGCACTTCCCCGCCACAGGGAAGCTGCTAGCCGGGAATTCTCTGCCTGGTTCTACCCGCTGCCCGGAACGCTACGCAGGGCAAAAGCGGTTCTCGTCCTCCGTGCTTGCTTTTTCTCAGAAAGAGCCGTGGTGTGCGTTTTCGCCGGAAAACGCGTTTTCGGCCGAAAACGTGTACGTTTGCACTTCCCCGCCACAGGGAAGCTGCTAGCCGGGAATTCTCTGCCTGGTTCTACCCGCTGCCCGGAACGCTACGCAGGGCAAAAGCGGTTCTCGTCCTCCGTGCTTGCTTTTTCTCAGAAAGAGCCGTGGTGTGCGTTTTCGCCGGAAAACGCGTTTTCGGCCGAAAACGTGTACGTTTGCACTTCCCCGCCACAGGGAAGCTGCTAGCCGGGAATTCTCTGCCTGGTTCTACCCGCTGCCCGGAACGCTACGCAGGGCAAAAGCGGTTCTCGTCCTCCGTGCTTGCTTTTTCTCAGAAAGAGCCGTGGTGTGCGTTTTCGCCGGAAAACGCGTTTTCGGCCGAAAACGTGTACGTTTGCACTTCCCCGCCACAGGGAAGCTGCTAGCCGGGAATTCTCTGCCTGGTTCTACCCGCTGCCCGGAACGCTACGCAGGGCAAAAGCGGTTCTCGTCCTCCGTGCTTGCTTTTTCTCAGAAAGAGCCGTGGTGTGCGTTTTCGCCGGAAAACGCGTTTTCGGCCGAAAACGTGTACGTTTGCACTTCCCCGCCACAGGGAAGCTGCTAGCCGGGAATTCTCTGCCTGGTTCTACCCGCTGCCCGGAACGCTACGCAGGGCAAAAGCGGTTCTCGTCCTCCGTGCTTGCTTTTTCTCAGAAAGAGCCGTGGTGTGCGTTTTCGCCGGAAAACGCGTTTTCGGCCGAAAACGTGTACGTTTGCACTTCCCCGCCACAGGGAAGCTGCTAGCCGGGAATTCTCTGCCTGGTTCTACCCGCTGCCCGGAACGCTACGCAGGGCAAAAGCGGTTCTCGTCCTCCGTGCTTGCTTTTTCTCAGAAAGAGCCGTGGTGTGCGTTTTCGCCGGAAAACGCGTTTTCGGCCGAAAACGTGTACGTTTGCACTTCCCCGCCACAGGGAAGCTGCTAGCCGGGAATTCTCTGCCTGGTTCTACCCGCTGCCCGGAACGCTACGCAGGGCAAAAGCGGTTCTCGTCCTCCGTGCTTGCTTTTTCTCAGAAAGAGCCGTGGTGTGCGTTTTCGCCGGAAAACGCGTTTTCGGCCGAAAACGTGTACGTTTGCACTTCCCCGCCACAGGGAAGCTGCTAGCCGGGAATTCTCTGCCTGGTTCTACCCGCTGCCCGGAACGCTACGCAGGGCAAAAGCGGTTCTCGTCCTCCGTGCTTGCTTTTTCTCAGAAAGAGCCGTGGTGTGCGTTTTCGCCGGAAAACGCGTTTTCGGCCGAAAACGTGTACGTTTGCACTTCCCCGCCACAGGGAAGCTGCTAGCCGGGAATTCTCTGCCTGGTTCTACCCGCTGCCCGGAACGCTACGCAGGGCAAAAGCGGTTCTCGTCCTCCGTGCTTGCTTTTTCTCAGAAAGAGCCGTGGTGTGCGTTTTCGCCGGAAAACGCGTTTTCGGCCGAAAACGTGTACGTTTGCACTTCCCCGCCACAGGGAAGCTGCTAGCCGGGAATTCTCTGCCTGGTTCTACCCGCTGCCCGGAACGCTACGCAGGGCAAAAGCGGTTCTCGTCCTCCGTGCTTGCTTTTTCTCAGAAAGAGCCGTGGTGTGCGTTTTCGCCGGAAAACGCGTTTTCGGCCGAAAACGTGTACGTTTGCACTTCCCCGCCACAGGGAAGCTGCTAGCCGGGAATTCTCTGCCTGGTTCTACCCGCTGCCCGGAACGCTACGCAGGGCAAAAAGCGGTTCTCGTCCTCCGTGCTTGCTTTTTCTCAGAAAGAGCCGTGGAGTGCCTTTTCGCCGGAAAACGCGTTTTCGGCCGAAAACGTGTACGTTTGCACTTCCCCGCCACAGGGAAGCTGCTAGCCGGGAATTCTCTGCCTGGTTCTACCCGCTGCCCGGAACGCTACGCAGGGCAAAAGCGGTTCTCGTCCTCCGTGCTTGCTTTTTCTCAGAAAGAGCCGTGGTGTGCGTTTTCGCCGGAAAACGCGTTTTCGGCCGAAAACGTGTACGTTTGCACTTCCCCGCCACAGGGAAGCTGCTAGCCGGGAATTCTCTGCCTGGTTCTACCCGCTGCCCGGAACGCTACGCAGGGCAAAAGCGGTTCTCGTCCTCCGTGCTTGCTTTTTCTCAGAAAGAGCCGTGGTGTGCGTTTTCGCCGGAAAACGCGTTTTCGGCCGAAAACGTGTACGTTTGCACTTCCCCGCCACAGGGAAGCTGCTAGCCGGGAATTCTCTGCCTGGTTCTACCCGCTGCCCGGAACGCTACGCAGGGCAAAAGCGGTTCTCGTCCTCCGTGCTTGCTTTTTCTCAGAAAGAGCCGTGCTGTGCGTTTTCGCCGGAAAACACGGTTTTCGGCCGAAAACGTGTACGTTTGCACTTCCCCGCCACAGGGAAGCTGCTAGCCGGGAATTCTCTGCCTGGTTCTACCCGCTGCCCGGAACGCTACGCAGGGCAAAAGCGGTTCTCGTCCTCCGTGCTTGCTTTTTCTCAGAAAGAGCCGTGGTGTGCGTTTTCGCCGGAAAACGCGTTTTCGGCCGAAAACGTGTACGTTTGCACTTCCCCGCCACAGGGAAGCTGCTAGCCGGGAATTCTCTGCCTGGTTCTACCCGCTGCCCGGAACGCTACGCAGGGCAAAAGCGGTTCTCGTCCTCCGTGCTTGCTTTTTCTCAGAAAGAGCCGTGGTGTGCCTTTTCGCCGGAAAACGCGTTTTCGGCCGAAAACGTGTACGTTTGCACTTCCCCGCCACAGGGAAGCTGCTAGCCGGGAATTCTCTGCCTGGTTCTACCCGCTGCCCGGAACGCTACGCAGGGCAAAAGCGGTTCTCGTCCTCCGTGCTTGCTTTTTCTCAGAAAGAGCCGTGGTGTGCGTTTTCGCCGAAAACGCGTTTTCGGCCGAAAACGTGTACGTTTGCACTTCCCCGCCACAGGGAAGCTGCTAGCCGGGAATTCTCTGCCTGGTTCTACCCGCTGCCCGGAACGCTACGCAGGGCAAAAGCGGTTCTCGTCCTCCGGTGCTTGCTTTTTCTCAGAAAGAGCCGTGGTGTGCCTTTTCGCCGGAAAACGCGTTTTCGGCCGAAAACGTGTACGTTTGCACTTCCCCGCCACAGGGAAGCTGCTAGCCGGGAATTCTCTGCCTGGTTCTACCCGCTGCCCGGAACGCTACGCAGGGCAAAAGCGGTTCTCGTCCTCCGTGCTTGCTTTTTCTCAGAAAGAGCCGTGGTGTGCGTTTTCGCCGGAAAACGCGTTTTCGGCCGAAAACGTGTACGTTTGCACTTCCCCGCCACAGGGAAGCTGCTAGCCGGGAATTCTCTGCCTGGTTCTACCCGCTGCCCGGAACGCTACGCGGGGCAAAAGCGGTTCTCGTCCTCCGTGCTTGCTTTTTCTCAGAAAGAGCCGTGGTGTGCCTTTTCGCCGGAAAACGCGTTTTCGGCCGAAAACGTGTACGTTTGCACTTCCCCGCCACAGGGAAGCTGCTAGCCGGGAATTGTCTGCCTGGTTCGACCCGCTGCCCGGAACGCTACGCAGGGCAAAAGCGGTTCTCGTCCTCCGTGCTTGCTTTTTCTCAGAAAGAGCCGTGGTGTGCGTTTTCGCCGGAAAACGCGTTTTCGGCCGAAAACGTGTACGTTTGCACTTCCCCGCCACAGGGAAGCTGCTAGCCGGGAATTCTCTGCCTGGTTCTACCCGCTGCCCGGAACGCTACGCAGGGCAAAAGCGGTTCTCGTCCTCCGTGCTTGCTTTTTCTCAGAAAGAGCCGTGGTGTGCGTTTTCCGGAAAACGCGTTTTCGGCCGAAAACGTGTACGTTTGCACTTCCCCGCCACAGGGAAGCTGCTAGCCGGGAATTCTCTGCCTGGTTCTACCCGCTGCCCGGAACGCTACGCAGGGCAAAAGCGGTTCTCGTCCTCCGTGCTTGCTTTTTCTCAGAAAGAGCCGTGGTGTGCGTTTTCGCCGGAAAACGCGTTTTCGGCCGAAAACGTGTACGTTTGCACTTCCCCGCCACAGGGAAGCTGCTAGCCGGGAATTCTCTGCCTGGTTCTACCCGCTGCCCGGAACGCTACGCAGGGCAAAAGCGGTTCTCGTCCTCCGTGCTTGCTTTTTCTCAGAAAGAGCCGTGGTGTGCGTTTTCGCCGGAAAACGCGTTTTCGGCCGAAAACGTGTACGTTTGCACTTCCCCGCCACAGGGAAGCTGCTAGCCGGGAATTCTCTGCCTGGTTCTACCCGCTGCCCGGAACGCTACGCAGGGCAAAAGCGGTTCTCGTCCTCCGTGCTTGCTTTTTCTCAGAAAGAGCCGTGGTGTGCGTTTTCGCCGGAAAACGCGTTTTCGGCCGAAAACGTGTACGTTTGCACTTCCCCGCCACAGGGAAGCTGCTAGCCGGGAATTCTCTGCCTGGTTCTACCCGCTGCCCGGAACGCTACGCAGGGCAAAAGCGGTTCTCGTCCTCCGTGCTTGCTTTTTCTCAGAAAGAGCCGTGGTGTGCGTTTTCGCCGGAAAACGCGTTTTCGGCCGAAAACGTGTACGTTTGCACTTCCCCGCCACAGGGAAGCTGCTAGCCGGGAATTCTCTGCCTGGTTCTACCCGCTGCCCGGAACGCTACGCAGGGCAAAAGCGGTTCTCGTCCTCCGTGCTTGCTTTTTCTCAGAAAGAGCCGTGGTGTGCGTTTTCGCCGGAAAACGCGTTTTCGGCCGAAAACGTGTACGTTTGCACTTCCCCGCCACAGGGAAGCTGCTAGCCGGGAATTCTCTGCCTGGTTCTACCCGCTGCCCGGAACGCTACGCAGGGCAAAAGCGGTTCTCGTCCTCCGTGCTTGCTTTTTCTCAGAAAGAGCCGTGGTGTGCGTTTTCGCCGGAAAACGCGTTTTCGGCCGAAAACGTGTACGTTTGCACTTCCCCGCCACAGGGAAGCTGCTAGCCGGGAATTCTCTGCCTGGTTCTACCCGCTGCCCGGAACGCTACGCAGGGCAAAAGCGGTTCTCGTCCTCCGTGCTTGCTTTTTCTCAGAAAGAGCCGTGGTGTGCGTTTTCGCCGGAAAACGCGTTTTCGGCCGAAAACGTGTACGTTTGCACTTCCCCGCCACAGGGAAGCTGCTAGCCGGGAATTCTCTGCCTGGTTCTACCCGCTGCCCGGAACGCTACGCAGGGCAAAAGCGGTTCTCGTCCTCCGTGCTTGCTTTTTCTCAGAAAGAGCCGTGGTGTGCGTTTTCGCCGGAAAACGCGTTTTCGGCCGAAAACGTGTACGTTTGCACTTCCCCGCCACAGGGAAGCTGCTAGCCGGGAATTCTCTGCCTGGTTCTACCCGCTGCCCGGAACGCTACGCAGGGCAAAAGCGGTTCTCGTCCTCCGTGCTTGCTTTTTCTCAGAAAGAGCCGTGGTGTGCGTTTTCGCCGGAAAACGCGTTTTCGGCCGAAAACGTGTACGTTTGCACTTCCCCGCCACAGGGAAGCTGCTAGCCGGGAATTCTCTGCCTGGTTCTACCCGCTGCCCGGAACGCTACGCAGGGCAAAAGCGGTTCTCGTCCTCCGTGCTTGCTTTTTCTCAGAAAGAGCCGTGGTGTGCGTTTTCGCCGGAAAACGCGTTTTCGGCCGAAAACGTGTACGTTTGCACTTCCCCGCCACAGGGAAGCTGCTAGCCGGGAATTCTCTGCCTGGTTCTACCCGCTGCCCGGAACGCTACGCAGGGCAAAAGCGGTTCTCGTCCTCCGTGCTTGCTTTTTCTCAGAAAGAGCCGTGGTGTGCGTTTTCGCCGGAAAACGCGTTTTCGGCCGAAAACGTGTACGTTTGCACTTCCCCGCCACAGGGAAGCTGCTAGCCGGGAATTCTCTGCCTGGTTCTACCCGCTGCCCGGAACGCTACGCAGGGCAAAAGCGGTTCTCGTCCTCCGTGCTTGCTTTTTCTCAGAAAGAGCCGTGGTGTGCGTTTTCGCCGGAAAACGCGTTTTCGGCCGAAAACGTGTACGTTTGCACTTCCCCGCCACAGGGAAGCTGCTAGCCGGGAATTCTCTGCCTGGTTCTACCCGCTGCCCGGAACGCTACGCAGGGCAAAAGCGGTTCTCGTCCTCCGTGCTTGCTTTTTCTCAGAAAGAGCCGTGGTGTGCGTTTTCGCCGGAAAACGCGTTTTCGGCCGAAAACGTGTACGTTTGCACTTCCCCGCCACAGGGAAGCTGCTAGCCGGGAATTCTCTGCCTGGTTCTACCCGCTGCCCGGAACGCTACGCAGGGCAAAAGCGGTTCTCGTCCTCCGTGCTTGCTTTTTCTCAGAAAGAGCCGTGGTGTGCGTTTTCGCCGGAAAACGCGTTTTCGGCCGAAAACGTGTACGTTTGCACTTCCCCGCCACAGGGAAGCTGCTAGCCGGGAATTCTCTGCCTGGTTCTACCCGCTGCCCGGAACGCTACGCAGGGCAAAAGCGGTTCTCGTCCTCCGTGCTTGCTTTTTCTCAGAAAGAGCCGTGGTGTGCGTTTTCGCCGGAAAACGCGTTTTCGGCCGAAAACGTGTACGTTTGCACTTCCCCGCCACAGGGAAGCTGCTAGCCGGGAATTCTCTGCCTGGTTCTACCCGCTGCCCGGAACGCTACGCAGGGCAAAAGCGGTTCTCGTCCTCCGTGCTTGCTTTTTCTCAGAAAGAGCCGTGGTGTGCGTTTTCGCCGGAAAACGCGTTTTCGGCCGAAAACGTGTACGTTTGCACTTCCCCGCCACAGGGAAGCTGCTAGCCGGGAATTCTCTGCCTGGTTCTACCCGCTGCCCGGAACGCTACGCAGGGCAAAAGCGGTTCTCGTCCTCCGTGCTTGCTTTTTCTCAGAAAGAGCCGTGGTGTGCGTTTTCGCCGGAAAACGCGTTTTCGGCCGAAAACGTGTACGTTTGCACTTCCCCGCCACAGGGAAGCTGCTAGCCGGGAATTCTCTGCCTGGTTCTACCCGCTGCCCGGAACGCTACGCAGGGCAAAAGCGGTTCTCGTCCTCCGTGCTTGCTTTTTCTCAGAAAGAGCCGTGGTGTGCGTTTTCGCCGGAAAACGCGTTTTCGGCCGAAAACGTGTACGTTTGCACTTCCCCGCCACAGGGAAGCTGCTAGCCGGGAATTCTCTGCCTGGTTCTACCCGCTGCCCGGAACGCTACGCAGGGCAAAAGCGGTTCTCGTCCTCCGTGCTTGCTTTTTCTCAGAAAGAGCCGTGGTGTGCGTTTTCGCCGGAAAACGCGTTTTCGGCCGAAAACGTGTACGTTTGCACTTCCCCGCCACAGGGAAGCTGCTAGCCGGGAATTCTCTGCCTGGTTCTACCCGCTGCCCGGAACGCTACGCAGGGCAAAAGCGGTTCTCGTCCTCCGTGCTTGCTTTTTCTCAGAAAGAGCCGTGGTGTGCGTTTTCGCCGGAAAACGCGTTTTCGGCCGAAAACGTGTACGTTTGCACTTCCCCGCCACAGGGAAGCTGCTAGCCGGGAATTGCGCTACTTTTCTCAGAAGAGCCGTGTGTGCGTTTCCCGCGGAAACGCTTTTCGGTCGGCCGAAAACGTGTACCGGCCCAGAAAGAGCCGTGGTGTGCGTTTTCGCCGGAAAACGCGTTTTCGGCCGAAAACGTGTACGTTTGCACTTCCCCGCCACAGGGAAGCTGCTAGCCGGGAATTCTCTGCCTGGTTCTACCCGCTGCCCGGAACGCTACGCAGGGCAAAAGCGGTTCTCGTCCTCCGTGCTTGCTTTTTCTCAGAAAGAGCCGTGGTGTGCGTTTTCGCCGGAAAACGCGTTTTCGGCCGAAAACGTGTACGTTTGCACTTCCCCGCCACAGGGAAGCTGCTAGCCGGGAATTCTCTGCCTGGTTCTACCCGCTGCCCGGAACGCTACGCAGGGCAAAAGCGGTTCTCGTCCTCCGTGCTTGCTTTTTCTCAGAAAGAGCCGTGGTGTGCGTTTTCGCCGGAAAACGCGTTTTCGGCCGAAAACGTGTACGTTTGCACTTCCCCGCCACAGGGAAGCTGCTAGCCGGGAATTCTCTGCCTGGTTCTACCCGCTGCCCGGAACGCTACGCAGGGCAAAAGCGGTTCTCGTCCTCCGTGCTTGCTTTTTCTCAGAAAGAGCCGTGGTGTGCGTTTTCGCCGGAAAACGCGTTTTCGGCCGAAAACGTGTACGTTTGCACTTCCCCGCCACAGGGAAGCTGCTAGCCGGGAATTCTCTGCCTGGTTCTACCCGCTGCCCGGAACGCTACGCAGGGCAAAAGCGGTTCTCGTCCTCCGTGCTTGCTTTTTCTCAGAAAGAGCCGTGGTGTGCGTTTTCGCCGGAAAACGCGTTTTCGGCCGAAAACGTGTACGTTTGCACTTCCCCGCCACAGGGAAGCTGCTAGCCGGGAATTCTCTGCCTGGTTCTACCCGCTGCCCGGAACGCTACGCAGGGCAAAAGCGGTTCTCGTCCTCCGTGCTTGCTTTTTCTCAGAAAGAGCCGTGGTGTGCGTTTTCGCCGGAAAACGCGTTTTCGGCCGAAAACGTGTACGTTTGCACTTCCCCGCCACAGGGAAGCTGCTAGCCGGGAATTCTCTGCCTGGTTCTACCCGCTGCCCGGAACGCTACGCAGGGCAAAAGCGGTTCTCGTCCTCCGTGCTTGCTTTTTCTCAGAAAGAGCCGTGGTGTGCGTTTTCGCCGGAAAACGCGTTTTCGGCCGAAAACGTGTACGTTTGCACTTCCCCGCCACAGGGAAGCTGCTAGCCGGGAATTCTCTGCCTGGTTCTACCCGCTGCCCGGAACGCTACGCAGGGCAAAAGCGGTTCTCGTCCTCCGTGCTTGCTTTTTCTCAGAAAGAGCCGTGGTGTGCGTTTTCGCCGGAAAACGCGTTTTCGGCCGAAAACGTGTACGTTTGCACTTCCCCGCCACAGGGAAGCTGCTAGCCGGGAATTCTCTGCCTGGTTCTACCCGCTGCCCGGAACGCTACGCAGGGCAAAAGCGGTTCTCGTCCTCCGTGCTTGCTTTTTCTCAGAAAGAGCCGTGGTGTGCGTTTTCGCCGGAAAACGCGTTTTCGGCCGAAAACGTGTACGTTTGCACTTCCCCGCCACAGGGAAGCTGCTAGCCGGGAATTCTCTGCCTGGTTCTACCCGCTGCCCGGAACGCTACGCAGGGCAAAAGCGGTTCTCGTCCTCCGTGCTTGCTTTTTCTCAGAAAGAGCCGTGGTGTGCGTTTTCGCCGGAAAACGCGTTTTCGGCCGAAAACGTGTACGTTTGCACTTCCCCGCCACAGGGAAGCTGCTAGCCGGGAATTCTCTGCCTGGTTCTACCCGCTGCCCGGAACGCTACGCAGGGCAAAAGCGGTTCTCGTCCTCCGTGCTTGCTTTTTCTCAGAAAGAGCCGTGGTGTGCGTTTTCGCCGGAAAACGCGTTTTCGGCCGAAAACGTGTACGTTTGCACTTCCCCGCCACAGGGAAGCTGCTAGCCGGGAATTCTCTGCCTGGTTCTACCCGCTGCCCGGAACGCTACGCAGGGCAAAAGCGGTTCTCGTCCTCCGTGCTTGCTTTTTCTCAGAAAGAGCCGTGGTGTGCGTTTTCGCCGGAAAACGCGTTTTCGGCCGAAAACGTGTACGTTTGCACTTCCCCGCCACAGGGAAGCTGCTAGCCGGGAATTCTCTGCCTGGTTCTACCCGCTGCCCGGAACGCTACGCAGGGCAAAAGCGGTTCTCGTCCTCCGTGCTTGCTTTTTCTCAGAAAGAGCCGTGGTGTGCGTTTTCGCCGGAAAACGCGTTTTCGGCCGAAAACGTGTACGTTTGCACTTCCCCGCCACAGGGAAGCTGCTAGCCGGGAATTCTCTGCCTGGTTCTACCCGCTGCCCGGAACGCTACGCAGGGCAAAAGCGGTTCTCGTCCTCCGTGCTTGCTTTTTCTCAGAAAGAGCCGTGGTGTGCGTTTTCGCCGGAAAACGCGTTTTCGGCCGAAAACGTGTACGTTTGCACTTCCCCGCCACAGGGAAGCTGCTAGCCGGGAATTCTCTGCCTGGTTCTACCCGCTGCCCGGAACGCTACGCAGGGCAAAAGCGGTTCTCGTCCTCCGTGCTTGCTTTTTCTCAGAAAGAGCCGTGGTGTGCGTTTTCGCCGGAAAACGCGTTTTCGGCCGAAAACGTGTACGTTTGCACTTCCCCGCCACAGGGAAGCTGCTAGCCGGGAATTCTCTGCCTGGTTCTACCCGCTGCCCGGAACGCTACGCAGGGCAAAAGCGGTTCTCGTCCTCCGTGCTTGCTTTTTCTCAGAAAGAGCCGTGGTGTGCGTTTTCGCCGGAAAACGCGTTTTCGGCCGAAAACGTGTACGTTTGCACTTCCCCGCCACAGGGAAGCTGCTAGCCGGGAATTCTCTGCCTGGTTCTACCCGCTGCCCGGAACGCTACGCAGGGCAAAAGCGGTTCTCGTCCTCCGTGCTTGCTTTTTCTCAGAAAGAGCCGTGGTGTGCGTTTTCGCCGGAAAACGCGTTTTCGGCCGAAAACGTGTACGTTTGCACTTCCCCGCCACAGGGAAGCTGCTAGCCGGGAATTCTCTGCCTGGTTCTACCCGCTGCCCGGAACGCTACGCAGGGCAAAAGCGGTTCTCGTCCTCCGTGCTTGCTTTTTCTCAGAAAGAGCCGTGGTGTGCGTTTTCGCCGGAAAACGCGTTTTCGGCCGAAAACGTGTACGTTTGCACTTCCCCGCCACAGGGAAGCTGCTAGCCGGGAATTCTCTGCCTGGTTCTACCCGCTGCCCGGAACGCTACGCAGGGCAAAAGCGGTTCTCGTCCTCCGTGCTTGCTTTTTCTCAGAAAGAGCCGTGGTGTGCGTTTTCGCCGGAAAACGCGTTTTCGGCCGAAAACGTGTACGTTTGCACTTCCCCGCCACAGGGAAGCTGCTAGCCGGGAATTCTCTGCCTGGTTCTACCCGCTGCCCGGAACGCTACGCAGGGCAAAAGCGGTTCTCGTCCTCCGTGCTTGCTTTTTCTCAGAAAGAGCCGTGGTGTGCGTTTTCGCCGGAAAACGCGTTTTCGGCCGAAAACGTGTACGTTTGCACTTCCCCGCCACAGGGAAGCTGCTAGCCGGGAATTCTCTGCCTGGTTCTACCCGCTGCCCGGAACGCTACGCAGGGCAAAAGCGGTTCTCGTCCTCCGTGCTTGCTTTTTCTCAGAAAGAGCCGTGGTGTGCGTTTTCGCCGGAAAACGCGTTTTCGGCCGAAAACGTGTACGTTTGCACTTCCCCGCCACAGGGAAGCTGCTAGCCGGGAATTCTCTGCCTGGTTCTACCCGCTGCCCGGAACGCTACGCAGGGCAAAAGCGGTTCTCGTCCTCCGTGCTTGCTTTTTCTCAGAAAGAGCCGTGGTGTGCGTTTTCGCCGGAAAACGCGTTTTCGGCCGAAAACGTGTACGTTTGCACTTCCCCGCCACAGGGAAGCTGCTAGCCGGGAATTCTCTGCCTGGTTCTACCCGCTGCCCGGAACGCTACGCAGGGCAAAAGCGGTTCTCGTCCTCCGTGCTTGCTTTTTCTCAGAAAGAGCCGTGGTGTGCGTTTTCGCCGGAAAACGCGTTTTCGGCCGAAAACGTGTACGTTTGCACTTCCCCGCCACAGGGAAGCTGCTAGCCGGGAATTCTCTGCCTGGTTCTACCCGCTGCCCGGAACGCTACGCAGGGCAAAAGCGGTTCTCGTCCTCCGTGCTTGCTTTTTCTCAGAAAGAGCCGTGGTGTGCGTTTTCGCCGGAAAACGCGTTTTCGGCCGAAAACGTGTACGTTTGCACTTCCCCGCCACAGGGAAGCTGCTAGCCGGGAATTCTCTGCCTGGTTCTACCCGCTGCCCGGAACGCTACGCAGGGCAAAAGCGGTTCTCGTCCTCCGTGCTTGCTTTTTCTCAGAAAGAGCCGTGGTGTGCGTTTTCGCCGGAAAACGCGTTTTCGGCCGAAAACGTGTACGTTTGCACTTCCCCGCCACAGGGAAGCTGCTAGCCGGGAATTCTCTGCCTGGTTCTACCCGCTGCCCGGAACGCTACGCAGGGCAAAAGCGGTTCTCGTCCTCCGTGCTTGCTTTTTCTCAGAAAGAGCCGTGGTGTGCGTTTTCGCCGGAAAACGCGTTTTCGGCCGAAAACGTGTACGTTTGCACTTCCCCGCCACAGGGAAGCTGCTAGCCGGGAATTCTCTGCCTGGTTCTACCCGCTGCCCGGAACGCTACGCAGGGCAAAAGCGGTTCTCGTCCTCCGTGCTTGCTTTTTCTCAGAAAGAGCCGTGGTGTGCGTTTTCGCCGGAAAACGCGTTTTCGGCCGAAAACGTGTACGTTTGCACTTCCCCGCCACAGGGAAGCTGCTAGCCGGGAATTCTCTGCCTGGTTCTACCCGCTGCCCGGAACGCTACGCAGGGCAAAAGCGGTTCTCGTCCTCCGTGCTTGCTTTTTCTCAGAAAGAGCCGTGGTGTGCGTTTTCGCCGGAAAACGCGTTTTCGGCCGAAAACGTGTACGTTTGCACTTCCCCGCCACAGGGAAGCTGCTAGCCGGGAATTCTCTGCCTGGTTCTACCCGCTGCCCGGAACGCTACGCAGGGCAAAAGCGGTTCTCGTCCTCCGTGCTTGCTTTTTCTCAGAAAGAGCCGTGGTGTGCGTTTTCGCCGGAAAACGCGTTTTCGGCCGAAAACGTGTACGTTTGCACTTCCCCGCCACAGGGAAGCTGCTAGCCGGGAATTCTCTGCCTGGTTCTACCCGCTGCCCGGAACGCTACGCAGGGCAAAAGCGGTTCTCGTCCTCCGTGCTTGCTTTTTCTCAGAAAGAGCCGTGGTGTGCGTTTTCGCCGGAAAACGCGTTTTCGGCCGAAAACGTGTACGTTTGCACTTCCCCGCCACAGGGAAGCTGCTAGCCGGGAATTCTCTGCCTGGTTCTACCCGCTGCCCGGAACGCTACGCAGGGCAAAAGCGGTTCTCGTCCTCCGTGCTTGCTTTTTCTCAGAAAGAGCCGTGGTGTGCGTTTTCGCCGGAAAACGCGTTTTCGGCCGAAAACGTGTACGTTTGCACTTCCCCGCCACAGGGAAGCTGCTAGCCGGGAATTCTCTGCCTGGTTCTACCCGCTGCCCGGAACGCTACGCAGGGCAAAAGCGGTTCTCGTCCTCCGTGCTTGCTTTTTCTCAGAAAGAGCCGTGGTGTGCGTTTTCGCCGGAAAACGCGTTTTCGGCCGAAAACGTGTACGTTTGCACTTCCCCGCCACAGGGAAGCTGCTAGCCGGGAATTCTCTGCCTGGTTCTACCCGCTGCCCGGAACGCTACGCAGGGCAAAAGCGGTTCTCGTCCTCCGTGCTTGCTTTTTCTCAGAAAGAGCCGTGGTGTGCGTTTTCGCCGGAAAACGCGTTTTCGGCCGAAAACGTGTACGTTTGCACTTCCCCGCCACAGGGAAGCTGCTAGCCGGGAATTCTCTGCCTGGTTCTACCCGCTGCCCGGAACGCTACGCAGGGCAAAAGCGGTTCTCGTCCTCCGTGCTTGCTTTTTCTCAGAAAGAGCCGTGGTGTGCGTTTTCGCCGGAAAACGCGTTTTCGGCCGAAAACGTGTACGTTTGCACTTCCCCGCCACAGGGAAGCTGCTAGCCGGGAATTCTCTGCCTGGTTCTACCCGCTGCCCGGAACGCTACGCAGGGCAAAAGCGGTTCTCGTCCTCCGTGCTTGCTTTTTCTCAGAAAGAGCCGTGGTGTGCGTTTTCGCCGGAAAACGCGTTTTCGGCCGAAAACGTGTACGTTTGCACTTCCCCGCCACAGGGAAGCTGCTAGCCGGGAATTCTCTGCCTGGTTCTACCCGCTGCCCGGAACGCTACGCAGGGCAAAAGCGGTTCTCGTCCTCCGTGCTTGCTTTTTCTCAGAAAGAGCCGTGGTGTGCGTTTTCGCCGGAAAACGCGTTTTCGGCCGAAAACGTGTACGTTTGCACTTCCCCGCCACAGGGAAGCTGCTAGCCGGGAATTCTCTGCCTGGTTCTACCCGCTGCCCGGAACGCTACGCAGGGCAAAAGCGGTTCTCGTCCTCCGTGCTTGCTTTTTCTCAGAAAGAGCCGTGGTGTGCGTTTTCGCCGGAAAACGCGTTTTCGGCCGAAAACGTGTACGTTTGCACTTCCCCGCCACAGGGAAGCTGCTAGCCGGGAATTCTCTGCCTGGTTCTACCCGCTGCCCGGAACGCTACGCAGGGCAAAAGCGGTTCTCGTCCTCCGTGCTTGCTTTTTCTCAGAAAGAGCCGTGGTGTGCGTTTTCGCCGGAAAACGCGTTTTCGGCCGAAAACGTGTACGTTTGCACTTCCCCGCCACAGGGAAGCTGCTAGCCGGGAATTCTCTGCCTGGTTCTACCCGCTGCCCGGAACGCTACGCAGGGCAAAAGCGGTTCTCGTCCTCCGTGCTTGCTTTTTCTCAGAAAGAGCCGTGGTGTGCGTTTTCGCCGGAAAACGCGTTTTCGGCCGAAAACGTGTACGTTTGCACTTCCCCGCCACAGGGAAGCTGCTAGCCGGGAATTCTCTGCCTGGTTCTACCCGCTGCCCGGAACGCTACGCAGGGCAAAAGCGGTTCTCGTCCTCCGTGCTTGCTTTTTCTCAGAAAGAGCCGTGGTGTGCGTTTTCGCCGGAAAACGCGTTTTCGGCCGAAAACGTGTACGTTTGCACTTCCCCGCCACAGGGAAGCTGCTAGCCGGGAATTCTCTGCCTGGTTCTACCCGCTGCCCGGAACGCTACGCAGGGCAAAAGCGGTTCTCGTCCTCCGTGCTTGCTTTTTCTCAGAAAGAGCCGTGGTGTGCGTTTTCGCCGGAAAACGCGTTTTCGGCCGAAAACGTGTACGTTTGCACTTCCCCGCCACAGGGAAGCTGCTAGCCGGGAATTCTCTGCCTGGTTCTACCCGCTGCCCGGAACGCTACGCAGGGCAAAAGCGGTTCTCGTCCTCCGTGCTTGCTTTTTCTCAGAAAGAGCCGTGGTGTGCGTTTTCGCCGGAAAACGCGTTTTCGGCCGAAAACGTGTACGTTTGCACTTCCCCGCCACAGGGAAGCTGCTAGCCGGGAATTCTCTGCCTGGTTCTACCCGCTGCCCGGAACGCTACGCAGGGCAAAAGCGGTTCTCGTCCTCCGTGCTTGCTTTTTCTCAGAAAGAGCCGTGGTGTGCGTTTTCGCCGGAAAACGCGTTTTCGGCCGAAAACGTGTACGTTTGCACTTCCCCGCCACAGGGAAGCTGCTAGCCGGGAATTCTCTGCCTGGTTCTACCCGCTGCCCGGAACGCTACGCAGGGCAAAAGCGGTTCTCGTCCTCCGTGCTTGCTTTTTCTCAGAAAGAGCCGTGGTGTGCGTTTTCGCCGGAAAACGCGTTTTCGGCCGAAAACGTGTACGTTTGCACTTCCCCGCCACAGGGAAGCTGCTAGCCGGGAATTCTCTGCCTGGTTCTACCCGCTGCCCGGAACGCTACGCAGGGCAAAAGCGGTTCTCGTCCTCCGTGCTTGCTTTTTCTCAGAAAGAGCCGTGGTGTGCGTTTTCGCCGGAAAACGCGTTTTCGGCCGAAAACGTGTACGTTTGCACTTCCCCGCCACAGGGAAGCTGCTAGCCGGGAATTCTCTGCCTGGTTCTACCCGCTGCCCGGAACGCTACGCAGGGCAAAAGCGGTTCTCGTCCTCCGTGCTTGCTTTTTCTCAGAAAGAGCCGTGGTGTGCGTTTTCGCCGGAAAACGCGTTTTCGGCCGAAAACGTGTACGTTTGCACTTCCCCGCCACAGGGAAGCTGCTAGCCGGGAATTCTCTGCCTGGTTCTACCCGCTGCCCGGAACGCTACGCAGGGCAAAAGCGGTTCTCGTCCTCCGTGCTTGCTTTTTCTCAGAAAGAGCCGTGGTGTGCGTTTTCGCCGGAAAACGCGTTTTCGGCCGAAAACGTGTACGTTTGCACTTCCCCGCCACAGGGAAGCTGCTAGCCGGGAATTCTCTGCCTGGTTCTACCCGCTGCCCGGAACGCTACGCAGGGCAAAAGCGGTTCTCGTCCTCCGTGCTTGCTTTTTCTCAGAAAGAGCCGTGGTGTGCGTTTTCGCCGGAAAACGCGTTTTCGGCCGAAAACGTGTACGTTTGCACTTCCCCGCCACAGGGAAGCTGCTAGCCGGGAATTCTCTGCCTGGTTCTACCCGCTGCCCGGAACGCTACGCAGGGCAAAAGCGGTTCTCGTCCTCCGTGCTTGCTTTTTCTCAGAAAGAGCCGTGGTGTGCGTTTTCGCCGGAAAACGCGTTTTCGGCCGAAAACGTGTACGTTTGCACTTCCCCGCCACAGGGAAGCTGCTAGCCGGGAATTCTCTGCCTGGTTCTACCCGCTGCCCGGAACGCTACGCAGGGCAAAAGCGGTTCTCGTCCTCCGTGCTTGCTTTTTCTCAGAAAGAGCCGTGGTGTGCGTTTTCGCCGGAAAACGCGTTTTCGGCCGAAAACGTGTACGTTTGCACTTCCCCGCCACAGGGAAGCTGCTAGCCGGGAATTCTCTGCCTGGTTCTACCCGCTGCCCGGAACGCTACGCAGGGCAAAAGCGGTTCTCGTCCTCCGTGCTTGCTTTTTCTCAGAAAGAGCCGTGGTGTGCGTTTTCGCCGGAAAACGCGTTTTCGGCCGAAAACGTGTACGTTTGCACTTCCCCGCCACAGGGAAGCTGCTAGCCGGGAATTCTCTGCCTGGTTCTACCCGCTGCCCGGAACGCTACGCAGGGCAAAAGCGGTTCTCGTCCTCCGTGCTTGCTTTTTCTCAGAAAGAGCCGTGGTGTGCGTTTTCGCCGGAAAACGCGTTTTCGGCCGAAAACGTGTACGTTTGCACTTCCCCGCCACAGGGAAGCTGCTAGCCGGGAATTCTCTGCCTGGTTCTACCCGCTGCCCGGAACGCTACGCAGGGCAAAAGCGGTTCTCGTCCTCCGTGCTTGCTTTTTCTCAGAAAGAGCCGTGGTGTGCGTTTTCGCCGGAAAACGCGTTTTCGGCCGAAAACGTGTACGTTTGCACTTCCCCGCCACAGGGAAGCTGCTAGCCGGGAATTCTCTGCCTGGTTCTACCCGCTGCCCGGAACGCTACGCAGGGCAAAAGCGGTTCTCGTCCTCCGTGCTTGCTTTTTCTCAGAAAGAGCCGTGGTGTGCGTTTTCGCCGGAAAACGCGTTTTCGGCCGAAAACGTGTACGTTTGCACTTCCCCGCCACAGGGAAGCTGCTAGCCGGGAATTCTCTGCCTGGTTCTACCCGCTGCCCGGAACGCTACGCAGGGCAAAAGCGGTTCTCGTCCTCCGTGCTTGCTTTTTCTCAGAAAGAGCCGTGGTGTGCGTTTTCGCCGGAAAACGCGTTTTCGGCCGAAAACGTGTACGTTTGCACTTCCCCGCCACAGGGAAGCTGCTAGCCGGGAATTCTCTGCCTGGTTCTACCCGCTGCCCGGAACGCTACGCAGGGCAAAAGCGGTTCTCGTCCTCCGTGCTTGCTTTTTCTCAGAAAGAGCCGTGGTGTGCGTTTTCGCCGGAAAACGCGTTTTCGGCCGAAAACGTGTACGTTTGCACTTCCCCGCCACAGGGAAGCTGCTAGCCGGGAATTCTCTGCCTGGTTCTACCCGCTGCCCGGAACGCTACGCAGGGCAAAAGCGGTTCTCGTCCTCCGTGCTTGCTTTTTCTCAGAAAGAGCCGTGGTGTGCGTTTTCGCCGGAAAACGCGTTTTCGGCCGAAAACGTGTACGTTTGCACTTCCCCGCCACAGGGAAGCTGCTAGCCGGGAATTCTCTGCCTGGTTCTACCCGCTGCCCGGAACGCTACGCAGGGCAAAAGCGGTTCTCGTCCTCCGTGCTTGCTTTTTCTCAGAAAGAGCCGTGGTGTGCGTTTTCGCCGGAAAACGCGTTTTCGGCCGAAAACGTGTACGTTTGCACTTCCCCGCCACAGGGAAGCTGCTAGCCGGGAATTCTCTGCCTGGTTCTACCCGCTGCCCGGAACGCTACGCAGGGCAAAAGCGGTTCTCGTCCTCCGTGCTTGCTTTTTCTCAGAAAGAGCCGTGGTGTGCGTTTTCGCCGGAAAACGCGTTTTCGGCCGAAAACGTGTACGTTTGCACTTCCCCGCCACAGGGAAGCTGCTAGCCGGGAATTCTCTGCCTGGTTCTACCCGCTGCCCGGAACGCTACGCAGGGCAAAAGCGGTTCTCGTCCTCCGTGCTTGCTTTTTCTCAGAAAGAGCCGTGGTGTGCGTTTTCGCCGGAAAACGCGTTTTCGGCCGAAAACGTGTACGTTTGCACTTCCCCGCCACAGGGAAGCTGCTAGCCGGGAATTCTCTGCCTGGTTCTACCCGCTGCCCGGAACGCTACGCAGGGCAAAAGCGGTTCTCGTCCTCCGTGCTTGCTTTTTCTCAGAAAGAGCCGTGGTGTGCGTTTTCGCCGGAAAACGCGTTTTCGGCCGAAAACGTGTACGTTTGCACTTCCCCGCCACAGGGAAGCTGCTAGCCGGGAATTCTCTGCCTGGTTCTACCCGCTGCCCGGAACGCTACGCAGGGCAAAAGCGGTTCTCGTCCTCCGTGCTTGCTTTTTCTCAGAAAGAGCCGTGGTGTGCGTTTTCGCCGGAAAACGCGTTTTCGGCCGAAAACGTGTACGTTTGCACTTCCCCGCCACAGGGAAGCTGCTAGCCGGGAATTCTCTGCCTGGTTCTACCCGCTGCCCGGAACGCTACGCAGGGCAAAAGCGGTTCTCGTCCTCCGTGCTTGCTTTTTCTCAGAAAGAGCCGTGGTGTGCGTTTTCGCCGGAAAACGCGTTTTCGGCCGAAAACGTGTACGTTTGCACTTCCCCGCCACAGGGAAGCTGCTAGCCGGGAATTCTCTGCCTGGTTCTACCCGCTGCCCGGAACGCTACGCAGGGCAAAAGCGGTTCTCGTCCTCCGTGCTTGCTTTTTCTCAGAAAGAGCCGTGGTGTGCGTTTTCGCCGGAAAACGCGTTTTCGGCCGAAAACGTGTACGTTTGCACTTCCCCGCCACAGGGAAGCTGCTAGCCGGGAATTCTCTGCCTGGTTCTACCCGCTGCCCGGAACGCTACGCAGGGCAAAAGCGGTTCTCGTCCTCCGTGCTTGCTTTTTCTCAGAAAGAGCCGTGGTGTGCGTTTTCGCCGGAAAACGCGTTTTCGGCCGAAAACGTGTACGTTTGCACTTCCCCGCCACAGGGAAGCTGCTAGCCGGGAATTCTCTGCCTGGTTCTACCCGCTGCCCGGAACGCTACGCAGGGCAAAAGCGGTTCTCGTCCTCCGTGCTTGCTTTTTCTCAGAAAGAGCCGTGGTGTGCGTTTTCGCCGGAAAACGCGTTTTCGGCCGAAAACGTGTACGTTTGCACTTCCCCGCCACAGGGAAGCTGCTAGCCGGGAATTCTCTGCCTGGTTCTACCCGCTGCCCGGAACGCTACGCAGGGCAAAAGCGGTTCTCGTCCTCCGTGCTTGCTTTTTCTCAGAAAGAGCCGTGGTGTGCGTTTTCGCCGGAAAACGCGTTTTCGGCCGAAAACGTGTACGTTTGCACTTCCCCGCCACAGGGAAGCTGCTAGCCGGGAATTCTCTGCCTGGTTCTACCCGCTGCCCGGAACGCTACGCAGGGCAAAAGCGGTTCTCGTCCTCCGTGCTTGCTTTTTCTCATAAAGAGCCGTGGTGTGCCTTTTCGCCGGAAAACGCGTTTTCGGCCGAAAAGGTG